>NW_027413292.1:0-113836 GCF_048544455.1 Silene latifolia
ATTCTTCAACCAATCCTTGGCCGAACCCCTAAGAGAACAGGGGAACAACCTAAGGCGAACCGCGTCATCGGAGACCCCATTTGACTTGTACATATCACAATTTTCAAGGAAGTCATTTAGATGATCATTTGGGTTCTCCAAGGGACCTCCTCAAAATTGGTTATCTTGAATAAGGTTGAGCAAGGCATTTTTAATCTCAAAGTTATTAGCTTGAATTCTTGGCCTTTGGATGCTTGGATTGACTATGTGCTTAGGAGCCATAGTGTCTCTTATCGGAACCGGATCACCCATGGTGTTAGGTTCTTCCTCTAAAACCCCAAAAGGATTTTCAAACACTTCGGTAGCTTCTTGGTGATTACCTTCTTCTATCGGTGGTGTATCAATTAAACCCCTTCTTCTTAGTGAATTAAGTCTTCTTGCCGTGGCTTCAATTTCAAGATCAAGTGGATGTGTTGGTCGACCTCTTCTTTGTCGCCTACTCATGCAAAACACCTAAGCACTTGAAAGAAAGGATTAGTAACAAAGGACTTAGTCTAAACTAGAACAAAAATGATTAATATCTAGCCGTACTCCCCGGCAACGGAATTTAAAAACTTGATGGTATCAAGCAATACCTCGCAAGTGCACGATTTTATCGTTGTACACTTTAGAGGGTCGATCCCACAAGGAGTAGGTGGAGTACTAATCGTTCTAATTTCGAGCTTAGCTAAGTCGATATAAAACAAAGAGGTGGTGATGAACTAGAACTAAACTAGCAAATTAAAGGACTAAAAACTAAACAACATAAGAACAAGCTAAAGGATTAAGAATAGATCAAATAATGGGAAAGACTAGAACTCGGTTCTCCCACGAATACGCGTAATTCCACATACTAATTGTCTCGGCTAATCAAAAGGGGTAGTTAGGTAAGGGGGAGATGGATCTAAATCGCCTAGAACCTCCCTCTCGGGTTCGCAATAGGACACTAGTTATCCCAACTAACCCCCCTCTCGGGTTCGAAAGTCGGTATCCCTAACTCAAAACCCGAAAACGTGCACTTTCCCAAGGAGATCAAGAAATTGGTCAAGGTCAATAAGCCCTCATCGTATTCCGGGTCATCCCACTCCCTCTCTCGAGGGTCGATTTCAAACGCTAGTCTAGAGGCACCCTCCCTCGGTTCTCCCTTTCGGTCTCAACCTTAGTTGGTGACAAGGGTCGGTTTCCAAATACCCAACTCACAACCAAACCAACTCTCGTTGGTGGACAAGGGTCAAAAGTCGACACTACCCAAAAGCCAAACCTTAAGCATGCAAATTCCTCTAAACTACCCTCACCAATTTTCCCCAACAAATTAACCTTAATGATAATTAATTAGTGAAATTACCCATATCGGGTCAAACCGAGTCCTAGAAGGAGACTACTCACTAATCATGTTTCTAAAGGCAAAATAAACAATAAAGATGGAGTCTTTAAGCATAAACATGGTGGGAGGATGAATTTTACTTCTAAACATGCAACAATCCAACAATAATTATGAAGAAAGATGATTTAATCTAATAACAAGGGTGAGTAAATCAAAAGACACAATCTTTAACACAATCCACTCAAAGATTGAATCTTTGGGTGTAAATAACAAAAGATGAACAAAGGAAAGAGAATCAAAGAAAAAATGAACAATGAAAAGATGAACAATGGTGAAAACAACAACAATCAAACAAACTTGAAAGAAAAGCAAATGTAAACTAATGAAAATATGGAGAGAAATAATACCAACTCAATATCAAGAAAGGAATTAGGATAGAAAAATAAAGAAGGAGGAACCTTCAATCTTCTTACAACCCAATTTCAATTACTAATTAATTGAAGAACTTGTCTAATTAAGGAATGATTAACAAAATGATTAACAAAGTTTGAAACTTGGAAAAGGAAATAATTTCAGATCTAGGGTTGTGTGTACAAAGGGTTAAGGGAGAGGTATTTATAGGCTTGCCTAAGATTAAGAAGAAAAGAGGAGAAAAGAAGAGAAAAAGCCCAAAATCCGCTGCTGTTGCGTTCTGCCGGTCCCCCTACCGGCTGAACCGTCAAATGAATTAAAATGGCTGGCAAGTGTGTTCTGCCGGTGGACCGGCTGCCGGCCTGCCGGCAGAACACTGTCTTCAGATCTTTGGCTTCTTCATTGTGATGCGCTCTACCGGTTGGCCGGCTGCCGGTGCTCCTCCCGCTCCCGGCAGCGAGGTCAACCTTCTTTTTCCTCTTTAATTCCAATTCATTCTTCTTGCTGTGTTCTACCGGTGGGCCGGCTGCCGGCCTGCCGGCAGAACACTACACTCAACACTTCTTCAACTTCTTTGGCTTGGCTGAGGATGTGTTCTGCCGGTGGACCAACCGGCTACCGGTCTGCCGGCAGAACACGATATTCAGCATTTTTCACCTCTTTCTTCATGTAAAGGCAATAGAATGCCTTTCTTGCCCCAATTCCTCTATACTCGACTCGGTTCCTGCAAAAGGATACACAAAATCACAAGCACGGGGATTGGGCACAAAATGCAAGGAAAGGCACACTAAACCGACTCGATATGAGTCGGAATGCGTAAAAGAAAGAGGGAAACTCGGCGCAAATTAATCGTATATCACACCCCCGTTACTCAGCATGTACGGGCTTCCTCTGCTTTTGCTGCATTGATGAAAGGTCTACTTCTTAACATGTATCGAGCTCATTCTGCAGCGCTACCATCTATTTCGTTCCAAGTTACTTCAAAAAAAATTATCTTCTGTTCTGGCCTCCACAGCGCCAGTACCAATCGAATTGCCTCACTCGCTGTGCACAATTCGTAGTTTCCTTCGTAGATATGTGCACTGGTCAGTAAGCTTGGCTACTGGCTGATGTTGTACTTGTTCTCAACTCTATGTTTGGTTGTTTTACATATATATAAAGTTCATTATTGTTAAAAAAAAAATGAAGAATTAAGCGTAAGTCTCCTATATTGAAAACTAAGATAAGGCATGTAATTTACTTTATAAATCAAGTAAGGAGTTATTTCACCCATTGCCAATTGATTTTGAGATGAAACCTCTTTAAACGTGTAAAATGGACACTTTGTCCTTCTCGAAGGGCACGACCTAAGCCCATATGCGATCTAACACTTATGCTAGGCTAGGTATTTGGATAATAGCCGGGTAAGGTGGTTATTAATTCACTATTTATTTATCTTTTTTTTTTCTCTTTGTCAAAAGGAGTACAGAAACTTTATTAGAGAGGATCTAGTCTCTTCTTATGTTAGGGGCAAGTAATTTCATATTCGTTTCGGATTCTCTTCACATTCTTTGAAATAAATGGATCTCCATTTTTTTATAAATGGTTCATATTAATTTTATGCCGATCTAATGATTGTAATCATTTCACAAAAAAAAATATTTTAATGAATGAAAAGAAAAAATATATTAAAATATAAAGTATATTAGAGAAGAAATGGAGAAGATCTAAATTGCTAAGAATTTGGGAATGAACAGTGCGTCTTGCTTCAGACCATTGTTTTTGGCGAAATAAACGACAAATGTTAATCTCGTAAAATGTTTGGACTATTTTCGGGAGGACACCTTTAGTGATAAAAGATTCACCGCTTACATTCTCTTCAACGTCTTGCGGCCGAAATAAATATTTAAAGCCATGGATAATGGATTTAGAAATTTATATATATATATAAGAAAAACACATAACTAGTGTAGTCGAACCAAGACAATTGTATTTATATCGTGTACAAGTTTGAAAAATGATTAAAATAAATCTTTTCATTTTACCCAAAAACCAATTTATATAATTGAAGTCCACAAAGTTACATGAAAATTAATATTTTAATATTGAATAAGAAAAGTGAGAAAAACTCAAAAATAGAAAATGAGAATAGAATTTTGAAATGAAAGAGTAAATAAATTGTCTTGCATGGATAATGAGTAGAGCTTGTAAAAGTTGACTCTATTTGAAGAACCGACTTGACTTATAAGAAAACCGACTAGTTAGAATCCGAAATATGCTAAACCGAAACTGGCCCGAAGGCTAACCGATAAACCGTACAAATCCGAAATGATATGGCCCGAAATGACTTGTGACATGACGCGAAATCCGATTCACCACAAACCGCACCTGATTTGAACCAAACTGAACCGACCTGTAGTTCAATCCTGAACCCGTTTAACCCGACCCAAAAGCAACATGGCCCATTGCCAGACAATTTTAAAAAAAAAAACAATGTAAAGCCCGCTTGTATTTTTTTGTTAATAAATTTGATAAAAATATTAATTAGTCATTTATTTTGTAAGACATAATGTAATCTCAATATAAAAAGTTGAGAAATGTCGATGGTAGTAAATTAAGTACACTATTCTTGGTGCATGATCGAAGCGATTACATGCAGATCAAGGTAGTGACATACAGTGGCGTACATTTGATAACATGGCAACTTGAGTAACATTTTAAAAGATTATGCGATAGTTTTACAATGTACTAAGGATGTTAAAACGCGATTTTGGTTCATCAAATCGCAATTCTGGTACATGCGGTATCGAGTATTGAAGATTGTTAATAAGTCTCTTGGAAGATTGTGTACATGTGAAGCATACGAGTCAGAAATAGTTTCAAAATATAACGTTTACTATTGAAAGAGTTTTTGTATGAACCTTTTAGTTTATAGTTAAAAACTTCAAGGTGAGATTACACAATTGTTATATATTTTTAATATGTGATGAAGAACAAATACTTTTGTCGACTATTGTTTGTTTTGTTAAACAACCATATTCCGAGCACATTAAAACTGTAGTTTAAAAATATAAAATTTAAAGTTCGAGTAATAAAATAATGATTTAACTTTTGGTTATCCGGACAAGGGGTTTTTTGAGTTTTGGTGGACTGAAATTTGAACTCTCAAAGTTAGTGCCAAGGTAGAGATCGAATTGCATCTTGAGCATTTGCATCAAATCGAAAACGGATGTTCGTCTTGGCGCTAAGTCTAATTTTCAGATGTTTCAAATATTTGACTTTGGTGGCAAATTTGATGTAATACTACAGATTTCCTAAGCTCGTACTCGGTCGAATATGGCCTACTCGGCCGAGTAAGGGATGTTGTGTATTCTGGGTGGCTCACTGCCAAGGAATGCTCAGCCGAGTATGTGGAATACTCGACCGAGTAGATCGTATTCGGTCGAGTATACTCAGTACTCGACCGAGTATCCGGTCTGACGAGTGTTTCCACGGTTTGATTTGGAGATGATTAGAATTATATAAAACACGTTAATCAGTTTCTAATTATATTTTTACAAAACCTAAAACTAAACGACGCTCTAATTCTCTCCGAATTTCTCCCTAGTGTATGTGATCGTAGCAAGGTCTTTCATCTTTTGTTCCATCGTCGGTAAGTTCTTGTTTTTCCCTAAATTCTTTGGTTAACCTTTAGAGTTTCGTTTGGATTGTGAATTAGGGAAAATGGGGTTTTTTGCATATGGTGATTGTTGTTTATGTGATTGTGTTAGGTGGAGACTTCGTAGAGGAGTCATTCTAGATTACCTTGCTAAATCTCTTGCAGTTGTGCTAAGGTAGGGTTTCCCTACTCAGTTCCTGGTAGTTCCTGTTTAAGTGATTGAGATTATATCGTATTGTGTACGATTGTTTGTCTGCTGATCTTTGTGGGAGTTTTGGTGTTGGTGTTGGTGTGGTGTTGGTATTGTGATGATTGTGGTGGAGTCACTTATGGGTGTGGCTTCACACCCTAGTTCGCCCTCCGTGAAACCCGTCACGGGAGAAGATGTGCATATTAAGGGACAGAGATATTGCTCGTTGATGAGCGGGGCTTAGGTGGGGATTGGCTGCGGTCTCCCGCTGGCGGTGAGGATTACCTGGCCTGTTGCAATGAGTGATCTGGCAGGGCTACACACTTTGGTGTGTAGACGGTTACTTTGTGAGATTGGGAGACTGGAGAAGGTTGATGATCAGGTTGTTGGTTTTTGTACTTGTCTTACTTTGATTATTCAGTAACTGACCTCGTTGTTGTTTTGTAAAATCTGTGGTGAATGGTGATCCATTCGGGGATGGTGATCAGATTGTGACACGTGATGCGGTTCTTTAGCTACGGGATAGTTATGGGGAGTCATCACTCGAATCTAGCTTCCGCCGTTAGGAGACTTAGTTTTCATTCTTCGTAGTTGTTAGACATTTCACCTTTGTACTTTGGTTTGGTTTTTGGAAACATGTAATCCTTAAACTCAGTTGCACTTTAATAAATGTGTTTTGGATTGTTTACTTTGATTTACAACCTCGGGCAACCGAGATGGTAATAGTCTTTCATGTTAAGGTAGTCCTTGGTAAGGTACCTTGGTATGAGGGGTGTTACATTTGAAACTTGAATTTAATGTCAATGTTTATTTATTAACGTTTTAATAAACCATCCGGCCAGCTAGCATAAGATTTACACAATTTTGCATATAGTTAATTAAGGTGTTAATAGTAAATTGCAAAATAAAACAAAACAATATGTCACCCGTATTCACTCGACGTTTTAATCGGAATGTGATCATGAAACATCTCAAGGAAATCAATTCACAATTATTTATAGTGAAATTATTTAATAAAGTTGCAGTAACGATTGTCGGCGAAAGCGATTCCAATAAAATCATGGCCGAAGATTTGCTTGCTTGTATTAGCAAATAATAGCTCCTGCCATGATCGAGATTTGTATAAACTTTGTATGTTGAAGATACAAGCAGAAGGCAAACATTAGCATGGAGAAAAAACTATTTTACGCCTCTTTACTTGAATGCCCATTGGGCTCGGAGAGTGCTTAGTGCACATGCTCCACCATACCGTGTGCTGAAATTCCACTTCGTTAGTTATTGAAGGCTATCAAGATTTGAACCCATGACCTTTAGTCAAACTGGCTCTGATATCATGATAGATGAATCATCTCAGCCAAAACTTTAAAGTGATAGTTGATGCTAACTATTATTCTTACTCCTATTACAATTAGCCAAAATCTACATTGATTTAAAAATTTGTTATTATTCAATTATTTTAATAAGGTGGTAAGTGTACCATCCGGTGATGCCTTAGCATTGTCCAATATTTTATCCAAATGTATTGTCTATTGACTGTTGTCGTGTAACATGCGGAAAATGAAAGAAACATAAGAAAAGGGTAGGGCAAGGTGGCATGGTAATTCTATGATTATCGAACGACGTTGGACGGTGGCTCCGGCAAAAAGTCATGGAGCGAGGAGATACAAAGAAGAATGAGGGATGCTGCCAAAATGACAATAATCTGCCTCACACCGCCCAGGGTATGGGATGGAGTGAGATGGAAATGATGAATATTGGAGTCGAAAAGTGGTAGAATATGAAAATGGATCTGGAGTCTTTTACCCGGATAAAGATGGATCATTTGACCAACACAAAGAAGGTTCCATCTTAAAATTAATAGACAATAAGGAGAAGTAGCCTCCCCAACAGAAGGGAGATTCGCCTAACCTAAACGAATGATAGATGAACTACTTGACAAATATAAAGGAGGGTTAGTGCACACGCCTCTTTACTTGAATGCCCATTGGGCTCGAATAGTGGTTAGTGCACATGCTCCACCATACCGTGTGCTGAAATTATTCCACTTCGTGAGTTGTTGGAAGCGATCAATATTTGAACTCATGACCTTTAGTCACACTGGCTCTGATATCATGATAGATGAACCATCTCAACCAAAACCTTAAGGTGATAGTTGATGCTAACTATTATTCTTATTCCTATTACAATTAGCCAAAATCTACATTGATTTAAAAATTTGTTATTATTCGATTATTTTAATAGGGTGGTAAGTGTACCATCCGGTGACGCCTTAGTATTGTCCAATATTTTATCAAAATGTATCGTTTATTGACTGTTGTCGTGTGACATGCGGAAAATGAAATAAACATAAGAAAAGGGTAGGGCAAGGTGCCATGGTAATTCTATGATTGCCGAACGACGTTGGATGGTGGCTCCGGCAAAAAGTCATGGAGCGAGGAGATACAAAGAAGAATGAGAGATGCTGCCAAAATGGCAATAATCTGCCTCACACCGCCCAGGGTATGGGATGGAGTGAGATGGAAAGGATAAACATTGGAGTCGAAAAGTGGTAGAACATGAAAATGGTCTGGAGTCTTCTACCCGGATAAAGATGGATCATTTGACAAACATAAAGAAGGTTCCATCTTAAAATTAATAGACAATAAGGAGAAGTAGCCTCCTCAACACAAGGGAGATTCGCCTAACCTAAACAGATAATAGATGAACTACTTGACAAATATAAAGGAGGTTTTATCTTAACAATAGAAAAAATATTAGAGTCTAAATTGAGTTTAAAAAATAGTATCCGTAAAATATTAAACCTATTTCGAATCAATAGGTCTTGGTATAGACGGGTGGGGCGAACAAACGGGTAAAAACCTCTAATAAAATGGGTAGGGGGGGCAAGGTGGGGTACCCCCATGTGCTTCCCACTTTATGACAAATGGATAATTTTTGAGGGAAAATAATATATGTCTATACGTATAGACGGATAGTGTCCGTCTATAATGAGAATTTGTGATTTCGAAAAGGGAGATAAAGATGTATTGGCTACCATATACACTCGAATTGAGATAAGAGATCAAGGGAACACCTTATTTTTATACATAAATGCTTAAACTGAATTTATTAACAAATTATGACTCCAAATACGTGAACTCACTTAAAATTGGATAGCAAAACCGCACGCAACTTCAAGTAATTGTTGTACGAAATAATCACTTTGCCCTTGACGTCTAGAAAATACGGTCACTTCTACAATCTGGCGTCAGACACCGACACTTGTACGACACACGAAAACACGTATCTGATACTTCACAAATTCTCACGGACACTATCCGATACTTAGTGTCTAACAAAATTTTTAAACACGAAAACTTAGCCGAGTCTTTGCCCGTCAATACGCCCCACCCGTCTATACCAAGACCTATTGCTGATACTTAGTGTCTAACATTTTATTAATAATAATTATAAAGTTTGGACATTTATACACTTCAATAGCATAATATAGATACCATATAATGTGTTTACAGATCTTTCACAATAGAATCATGGTTATCGTTTGCATACACGACAAATTTTCTGTATATTTTGGAATATGAATTCTTATTAATCTAACTGTTAAGTTTAAATTAATTAATTTATTTATATATATTTCGTAATATATAATTTAAATTTTTATTTTTATTTAAATTTTAATATGAATTACCTTTACATAAATAACACTGTGCTTTTATTATTCAGTTAGTCTTGCTGAAGACGGGTCAGGGCAAGTGACGGGTAATACCACTCACAAAACGGATAGGGGGACAAGGTGGGGGCACCCCCATGTGCTTCCCTCTCTTCTCTATTTGGGTCATTTGTGAGAGGAAATGGTATCCGTCACTCCAAAGTGACGGATACGTGTCGTCTTCAATGAGATTTAGACTTTATTATTATATAACTAGGTAGTATCCTGCGCTTCGCGCGACCTGTTTTAAAATTTTATTATTATAATTGAAGAAAAATAACATAATTTATATATGACCTTTAATATTTTTAATTATAAATAAAAATAAATCAATTTTTCTCAAATTTAATTTTTTAGGTTTAACTTCAATGTTTTAAAATAAAATACATATCATTTTAATTAAAACTAATAAGTAATAATTAGTTATGCATGATCAATATTTATAAATTATTTGTGGCTCATCAAAGATCATATTAATTAAAATAAAATATATTCGTATAATGCAACAATCGACATTAAGTTCTCAAATTATACCATTTCACTATACGTTATGTTCCAAATCAGTTAATATTTGTTCAAAATAATGTGAATATAATTTTATGTAATTTTTAATTTTTATATATAACTTGTGATATTTATGTATCAAACATATAGAGTTCAAACTCAATTTATTCAAATGTTTTCATTGTGTCTTACATGTATTATGTGTCAAACATATCTATAAGAATTGCACCTTTTGTATTTTTAAACAACTATATATAAATGATGTTTAAGAGTTTACTTTTTTGAGGTTTAATTAATTCAAAGTGTTTAGAAGATGACATATAAAATATTTAACTAAAAGTAATATTTCGAAAGTCATAATTAATATTTATACTTGACGTATATATATTTTAATTGAAGATATTAAAGAAAAATATAACGATCTTTCTACTTTTTCATGTCGTTTATAATACTATATTATTTTATAATCATTACTTTTGTTTTGATTATTTAAATGCACTCGCAAACATTGTGTACATACATACTCGTTATCACACTATTTAAACCTATCAAAATCTCACATATATTCAGTTTTTCGCAATATATATTTTTTTCATTCCACATAAAAACTCATCTTTTAGTAGTTTTTTTAAAGTTATGTTTTTAAGAAATACAATGACTATTCCTAATATATTTTTCTTTGGATTTAGTTTAAATTTTATAACTTTCTCAAAATGTCTTTTTACGTAAACATAAAATATTACACTCACTTTAATTATCTCTACAAATAAAAATATTTCAATAAATATAATGAAAATTATCCTCAATTTGACGCATTTTTCGTAATAAACTTAATTATTTACGTTTTAGAATTTATATCAAAATATTTTTTTAAATAAATTTAGTATCAAATCACCATAATTATTTAATTTAATTTTATAACAAAATTTATTAAATTATAATTAATATTTTGCTGAGATTTATACAACATTTATTATGTTTATATTTAATATTTAGCTGTAATTAATACTTGTATTTAATGCTGGGTTAACACGTGGCGCATCCACAATGTTTCAACCCAGTTTTATATAAATATATATATATATATATATATATATATATATATATATATATACACACACACACACACACACACTAGGTAGTATCCCGCGTTTCGCGCGGCCTGTTTTAAAATTTAATTATTACTCCCTCCAATTCGCTATAATATTCTTTCTTTCCCAAAACGGATTATTCAAGTAATGTTCCCCTTTTCTATTTTGCTAACTTTTATTCTTATTTTATTCATCCCTCTCTCCTATTACCAAACCCCCACACAACTCTTTTACTATTATTTTATTACTTTCCTTAATGTTTTGGCCCTACAAGTCCTTATTTAACTCCTAATAAATTCATCTCTCTCTCCTATCAACAAACCCCACATTTGTCCTTTATTCATTTTTCTCAAGTATTGCGCTCATCTTAAAGGGGATCATTATGATGAATTGGAAGGAGTATAATTGAAGAAAAATAACATAGTTTATATATGACCTTTAATATTTTTACTTATAAATAAAAATAAATTAATTTTTCTCAAATTTAATTTTTTTAGGTTTATGTTCAATATTTTAAAATAAAATATATATAATTTTAATTAAAACTAATAAGTGATAATTTATTATGCTGATCAAGGTTTTATAAATTATTTTGTGACTAATCAAATATCGTATTAATTAAAATAAAATTTATTCGAATAATGCAACAATCAACATTAAGTTCTCAAATTATATCATTTCATAATACGTTAGGTTCCAAATCAATCAATATTTGTTCAAAATGATGTGAATAAAAATTTATGTAATTTTTAATTTTTTATGTATAGCGTGTGATATTTATGTACTTCCTCCGTTCTAAAATAATTGACGTTTTCAATTTACGAGGTGAGCCTTTGAATTCAATTTATGCAAAAATATATTGGTCGGAAAACTATAAAAATTACACCATAAAATTCCTTACGAATAGAGCTTTAATATGAGTATAAATTTCAACATATTTAGTCATATATTTTGAGAGATATTGAAAAGAGAAGTGAGTGTCTCAAAAAGTGAGAATGACAATTTAAAAACAGAGGGAGTATCAAACATATAGAGTTCAAACTCAACTTATTCAAATGTTTTGATTGTGTTTTGCACCTGATATGTGTCAAACATATATATAAAAATTGCACATTTTGTATTTTTAAACAACTATATATAAATAATATTTAAGAGTTCACCTATAAATAAAATAGTTTAAACTTTCTCAAATAATATTTTTTGAGGTTTAATTTCAAAGTATTTAAAATATAACATATAAAATATTTAACTAAAAGTAATATTTATCTAGTCATAATCAATATTTATACTTGACGTATACGTATTTTAATTGAAGATATTAAAGAAAACTGTAACCTTTTTTTCTACTTTTTTATATCTTTTATAATACCATATTATTTAATAATCATTACTTATGTTTTGATTATTTAAATGCATTCGTGATCACTGTGTACATACATACTCATACACATATTCGTTATCACACTATTTAAACCTATCAAAATCTCATATGTATTCAATTTCTCGCAATATAACCTTTTTTCATTCCCACATAAAAACTTACCTCTTAGTAGTTTTCTTTAAGTTATGTTTTTAAGAAATATAATGACTCTTCCAAATATATTTTTCTTAGGATTTAATGGTTTAAATTTTATAACTTTATCAAAATGTCTTTTTACGTAAACATAAAATATTATGAGACACTCACTTTAATCATCTCTACAGATCAAAATATTTCAATAAATATAATGAAAATTATACTCAATTTGAAGCATTTTTCGCAATAAACGTAATTATTTACATTTTAGGATTTTTATCAAAATAATTTTTTAATAAATTTAGAATCAAATTACCGTAATTAATTAATGTAATTTTATAATAAAATTTATTAAGCTGTAATTAATATTTTGTTGAGATTTATACATCATTTATTATGTTTATATTTAATGTTCAGTGTAATTAATACTTATATTTAAAGTTGGGTTGACACGTGACACATCCACAACGCTTCAACCCAATTATATCTATATCTATATATATATATATATATATATATAATATCTATTTTATTAAATAAAAAAATGGGTTTTATGTCTTACTCCCTCCATTCAACTCCACACTACACTTATGCTTTTTGCACGGGTATTAAGGAACGGATTAAAAAAACGTTTAAAAGTACATAGGGAAAAGAATGGTGGGGTTAAAAATGTTAAAAAATATAAAAATGAGTGGGCCAACAATGGCATTTGTTGTAAATAAGTTGTTGGAATTAGGATAAAATGTCTTACATTGTGTGGAGTTGAATTGAATGTAGTGTGGAGTTGAATGGAGGGAGTACATTTCAATTGAATGCCATATCACGTGTTTCTTTTGTATCTATATGTGGTGTATGTCCATGTCATATCTATTTCCGGATCCGCATCTCCAATATACAGACAAACATTCAATATTCAAAAATTAAATTAAATAAGCCTCTGTCAATTCACATAACTGTCATTTGGAATCTACTATTCACACGTTTGAAAAAAGTGAGGTAAGCAGTGATTTAGCTGTTCCATCATTTGGAATTTACTGTCCTTCGACAAAGCACATATTCGGGATTGCTAATTTCCATGTAATACCAAATAATTAATGTACGGGGCTTGCCCCTCTTTCGCACCCAAAAAAATATATTTGGAATTTACTATTCACACGTTTATCTTTTCTTCATACGGAGTACTAATTGCTCGTGTTGGCCCATCATGTTTTCCTCCAAAATTGGCTCGGTCTAGGCACAGATATTGGGCTGACCGTGTCGTGTCGTGGCTGGCCCCACTCACCCCAACCCGCGCCGCGGCCCGCTCCTGACACGCCCAGTTTCGTGCTCAGTCGTGCCTAGTCCATGGGTTGTTCGTGTCAGGCACGTGGGCCGGCTCATGTGCCTTAAATTTATTTTTTGGGTTATTCTACGTGGTGACCCTGAACATTTTCAGATCCCATGTGGTAACCCTGCAAATCAGAAAACAAAAATGGTAACCCTGAAGTTCATTATTATGTATCTCCGTAACCCTTAACTAAAATTCCGTCAATTTACACCGTTAAGTGCTGATGTGGCTATTTGGTCTTGATGTGGCGTGTGACATGGATTGCAAGGCGGGATTAATTAGTTAGTCGTATTAGTTAGATTTAATAAGTAGTCGGGTTTTTAATATATTATAAGTATCATTATTATTTTATTAATTTATTATGTAGGCGAGACGGGATTGCAAGGCGGGATTGCGAGACGGAATAATGTAAGATGAAAAATAAACAAAAACGACGCAAGTTAAACCATCTTCTACACCACCTCGCACCACCACCGTGGCTACCACCACGCCAGCACCCCCTTTCACCAACCTCCACCGTGGCTACCACCTCAGACCACCACGCCAGCACCCCCTCTCGTCGACCTCCGCCATGGTGACACCAGAAGCAACCCAGAATTCATCCCCTCTCCATAAAACCCAGATCTATTGTTTTTAGGGGAGTGAGATGAGATTACAAGGGTGGGGAAAAAGATTAAGGGTGTCGGGTTTCGACGGGCGACGGTGGGATTGGTGTTTCGACGGGCAGCTGCGGACAGTGAAGGGTGGGGAGTCGCCGACGGTAGTTTGACGAAGTTTGGTGAAGGGTGGGGTGGCGGCGACGGTAGTGGTGGTTATGGCGGAGGCTGTGATTGTGGTGGATTGTTTTTTTTTTTCTTTAATTTATTCATAAACAGCTTAGTCATTAGCCACATCAGCGAACATTAGTCATGTCATTCGCCACATATGACACTTAACAGCCCATTTTGACGGAATTAAAGTTCAGGGTCACGTTAATTACATTTAAGGGACTTCAGAGTTACCATGTGTGATTCGAAAAAGTTCAGGGTCACCATGTAGAAAAACCCTTATTTTTTTCAAAAAAATGTTTTATAATTGCTATATTTTTAGTACTTCTTGTTTAAAATGATGAATTGCTATATAATGGTTTCATAATTATTTTCTAATTGCTATATTTTTGGTACCTTTCGTTTTATAATTGTTACTCCCTCCATTTTTCTATGTTTGCCCCATCAAATAATGAAATGTGAGGTATATTTTAATGAAATGGGGCAAACTTAGAAAAATGGAGGAAGTATAATTTTTAGTACTTTTGTGCCAATTCCCTGGCCGTGCCGGACCCATTCGTGCATGGCACATGAATTTCCAAAAAAACAGAGCCGGAGCCCGCCTCCAACTCGCTCGTGTCGTGCCCGTACTGTTAGTACTATTCATCCGTACCTTGTCGTTCCGTGCCGCCCGCCTTAGCTCGGCCCGAATTGCTTTCTCTAGTTACAGAGAATACTCGTACTACTCTAAAAATTAGAGTGTATTATTTTGTCAATTTCTTAATTTTTCATTGGGTTTTTGTCAAATACAACTACTCAAACCACCATTTGCAACAAACAACAACTACAACCAACACAACTACGACCTATCTCGCACTTCCCTCTACCTACATACCAAATTTCAGATTAAATAAAAGATCATAACCCCATTAAAAGACCCACAAGAAACCCCCGACCATCCGCTGTAAACCCAGATTTATAGCAACCCTCTCTGACCAGCCTTACTTTACATATCAATATACCTAGATCTGGCAAAACGGGTCAACAGGTCGGGTTCGGGTCGGGCCAATTTGGGTCAGGTATGTTCGGGTCTCTCATTGATTTCGGATCGAGACGGGTCATTTTAGGTTTCGGGCTTGTTGGTCGGGGTCTGTTCCGGGTCAAGCGGGCCGAGTCATTTTCGGGTCAATGAATAATAGAGAAATAGCCATTTCAAGTTTTTTCGGTTCCATTAGAGTTATTTTTTATCGGGTCATTTTCGGGTTTGGTGGTTTCAGATCGGGTCATTTTCGGGTCGGGCCAGTTGCGGTTCAAGAAAGCTCGGGTCATGTACGGGTCGGGTCGGGTCAACTCACGTTTTCGGGTCACATTCGGGTGATGTATTTCGGGTCAGTTAGCTTCGGGTCTCGGGTCAGCCTTTTCGGGTCGGGTCAATCGGGTCGAGTTGCTTTTGCCATGTCAAAATGTACCCCATATAAGGCCACTTATCACCACCACGTTGATTAACCCTGAAAAGTTTGTACTCCTACCTTTCCAACGAGTTTAAGAACACCTCAAATCAACCTCGTTTGCTAGCTATGTCAAACATCGACTGAAAGTTACCCAATTGCAAGTGATCAAACTCTGGCCAAAATGTTGTATCTGACAAAAACAAATTATTAAAGGTTGTGTTTTACAAACTTTTTTTTTAAAGGTGGTATTTAGAAAAAAGGTTTTTTTAAAGATTCTATTTGACAAAAAAAAATCATTTTTCTTTAATACTCTCCTTATTAGTCATTACTCTCAATTTGAAACAGTGATAGAGCTAGGGGCTAGCAGAAGGCCTCGCCCTCGTTGGCGATTTGAATTTCGATATTTTTAGTCTAAATTTTTCAACTATTGTCGAATTTCCCTTAAACTATTACCCGCTCGCCCATGTTGGGTTTAATTCCTGACTCGCCACTGATTTGAACAATATTGGCATTTTTATGTTTTTTTGGTTCCTAATCATCAAATTTTGTTTTAAATATAATATTATTGTTATTAAGTATCGATTTTGTCATTAATTATCCTTTAATAATATATGTAAAAATAAAAATACAAAATAAAAGAAAGGGTAAAGCAGGAATTTTTATGGAAAAATAGGGGCGTAATGAGTAAAATTAAGGGCGTAGACTTGTCAAACGGGAGCGGATTACAAGTTCAGGTAAAATATGGGTGTGTTTATTTCAATTTTGTAAAATACGGGTTTCTACGGGTTTCAGGCCAGGTTAGGATCAGAAACAGGTTAAGTTAATGTCGTTCTACAGATGTTTTTTTTTTAAATTTTAATTATAAAAATATAGTTAATGTAGTTTTTATTACTTTTTAGTTTGATACAAATTTGATATTAGTAAGAACTAGTTTTTAACCCGCGCAAAATTGCGCGGGATTGCTTTTAAAACATTGTTATTATAAAAATCTTTAAATATATATGTCATGTTTGGCCCGTTTATAGCTATAGAGGGATATCCCGTCTATAATGAGAATTTGTGATGTTATAAATGACATGTTTATAATTTATATATTTAATTGATTATAGGGTGCTTGGATTTTTTTTTAAAGAATAAAATAGACACATACATTTAAACCGCTAATTTATGATGTACCTCTTATTATTATTAATACGTCTTGCACTCTAGATGGATAACTCACTTCTTAAACATCATACTGTCATTTAAACTGTGTTGTTCAATGATCGTGTTTATATTAAGTCGCCAATCACCCATCTTATTTGTTGGCTCGAATCAACTATAATTATCAGAGTTGTGAATTGTTTATCTTTAATATTTTTATTTATTAGTAAATTGATAGTTAATGATATGTACAATTTTGATATATTTTTGTTAAACTAAATTGTTTATCTTTAATATTTTTATTTATTAGTAAATTGATAGTTGTATTTAGTATTTCATATTTAATAATGTTATTAATAAAAATGTGATTTTTATCAATTGTTGTAATATTATTTACTTTAACCAATTGTTGTAATTTGTTGTAATTATATTTAATTTTGTCAATTGTTGTAATTAAATTTTTGACTATATATTATTTTGCATTGCATAATTTCATAATCGTACAAACTTTTTGTTTATAAAAACTAAGGTGAGCAAAGAATAAACAACATATGTGAAATAATGGGGTCCACCATTACTGTTTTTTTGGAAAAAAAAAATTAAAAAATAAACTTATGTATGATGAGGTGGATGCATGAGGTTGCTTTAAATGTTTTGGTATTTATAAAGATAAGATAAGCAACTTTTTGTCTAATATATTCAATAACGCATCTTTATATAGTTTATTGGATTGATCATTGTTTCACGTGCATGGAAAATAGTGAATATATTTGTATACTAATCATTTGATAAATTGATCATGTAATAAAACTATATTTTAAGACAAATATAAGGATGTTTTAGTGTTATTTATTTGAAAGTTTAGATTATTTCAATCATTTTATATTGATTTCACTTGTTTCTAAACCAAATTTTCAATAAGTTTAACCATTTACGAGTCGATTTGGGTAAGGTCAGGTCTTAGCTCATAGCCCAAAATGTGCGGGTTATTATCGGATCGGGTCGTTTTCGGATTCCTGTTATTTTTGGGCGGCTTCAGCTTATTTTTGGGCGGGTTTCAAACGTTTTTTCAAGTCGGGTTATCTTTTGACATGTTGAGTCGTGATACAGCAACTCCCGTAAAAAGGAGTACTAAAATAAAATAATGGGAAGTTGTAATTTTATTTTCAATAATGTTATACGCATATATTTTTTATATGTGAACATCTTATCCTTACTACTGAAAAAAAAAATCCCGTCATCCTCATGTAAGTTTTGTTTCATTCATCAATCTTGGAAAAAAATCCATTTTTATTTCCTTTGTATTTCTCTAATCGTAAAGTTCGTACTATGTACTGCCTTTACGATTGCGGAAGGGTATTAGGACATTAGGCCCATTAGGGTTGACTATCATTTAGTGTTTGATAGTGACGGCTATCGTCTAGGGTTTACGCTAGTAGGTTTATTATATATACACCCATATATTCAATTAGAATCACATCAATCAATAATACAAATCTATTTATCCATTACTCTCTACCTCTTAAATCTTAGCATATATGTAGAAGAATGATTCCATCATCTCTATATCCACATTTTGCCGATTTAGAACTTGTATTTGAAATTTGGAACCCTCAAACCGAGTTTAATCACACCCTATTAGTCTCCTTGTGGGCTTTGGCTCCGCTAGATTAAAAGCTCTTTGGTTATTCTCTAACAACTATATTAGTACATAAGTGCAACCGTAGATAAAAAGGGAGAAGAATTTACCTTCCATGACAACAGTCAATTTGAATCAATGGTAACCGACTGTAAATGAATATGAAGCTGCATTTGCCATCATCGTCTTCTTCTTTTATCGCTAATAGCGACAAACTAACTACCCGAGTTTGTACCTCGGACATTACAGAGTACCGGATAGCAAGGTATTACTAATGAGATTACTGCTTTGCGCCTAAAGTTTGGACTAAGCTCACGTTCGTACAGATTTCATTAATTTTTTTGGTGTCCTGAGATTGGACCGATTGCAAGGTCATACGCGGTGAAAGTACCACAATACATCATAGGCTAGTGGTGCTTGATTTTCGGGGTAGGATAGACTTGAAGAAAAATCGGTGAGGCACGAATCAAGTGGTGGAAGCTACAGGGGGAAAACCAACAAGCGTTTTTGGATAAGATCGGAAGTAGCGATATTTGGGCGCATTGTAAGGAGAAAGTTATTGATGCAATGTGGGATAAATTGGAGCATGTCGTAAAGGATTTGACATATCATGTTTTGAGATCTCTAGTTTATAAGAAAACTAGTGCGATGCTCCTGCGTTGCACGGATTCTAAAATAATTGTCGAAATGTAAAATGCGTAATGATGTTTTAGCCTTTATTGTGTAAAGGGAATATAGATCAATTTTAATGCTAACATATTTAATTAACAATACCTGTTACTTAGATAGTAGATATTGCTACACTAATCACAACACTTATAGGATTACACATTTTTTCCCCTTTAGATAGTAGTTTTGAGAAGGTTAATTGGTAAAACAAAACAAAAAATGACAATCCATTTGTATTTTAATTTATTTAACATCTCATGTGTTACATACAACATGTACACGTCTTCTCTATTTTGATCTTTGAATCAAAAGTATGATAAACGACTAATATAGATACAGTCATGCAGTACACCCTTAAGCCTCTTAGATCCTTTCTTTTTGGACCTCTCCTCCCCACCGCAACCATGTTTTTCATATCTTTATTATTGTCAATGTCTATTGAAACGTTTCTGACAATGAGTTTAATGTGCTCTTTTTTCATCATCAAAATAATTTTGTTACTCAATTTCTTTTTAACCCCGTTGCTTGGAAAAGTTTCTCCTTAAGTTTCTTTTTAGACTTCTCTTATTCTAAAGAGTGTTCTTACCCTCACCTTACCCTTCTTTTCATGACAAACCTTAAAGGATTATGTTCTACATGTACCAAGCATCGTACTTTTCTTCTCTTGTAGCTTGGTTGGCGGGGGTATACTCCACATAATGTTACTCTCTCCTCTTGAGGTTTGCCTATTTCACCTTCTTGTAACATGTATCACCATCATTCTAAGAGTATTATCCATATTGTGTGGGTCTGTCCCTCGTTTTTTCAGCTCCCGCTTTGATGAGTCATAATTATATACATATTTATGCCTCCCCTTAATTACTTTTGATACGTTTTTCGTGCTAATTTATACTAATTACATGCCTTTTATGTTAGAACGTCGATACTTCCACCATTTGACGTTTAATGCAGGAATGATGCATTTGAGGAACAAAAGAATGAAATGGGTATCGCGGAGTGGGCAGGAAGGAATACATGAAGCATGGCACGGGAATCTAGAAGAATAAAAGAAGAGCTTCTTATTACTAGTGCCTACTTTGAAGAGCCATATCTAGCGTTATACAACTGATATGCAATATATTTCAACTGGAGGTAAAAACTTATCTTCTTAGCTTTCCAACGCCACAAAAATCGCTTGTTTCCGACAAGTAACGAAGAAATGGCGGCCGTTTGAAGTTCAGTGCGCGAAGCAGAAACTTGATTCCTCGATCAACTGTAGCCAGGCTCGAACGAGGAACCAACCTAATCAATTAAATTAATTAACATATGCAATGTCGGGAGTTGAGATTCCTGAACTTTGGTGCCTCGATCGACTAGAGCTGGGCTCGATCGAGGAACTTGGTGACTCGATCGAGTACACTGGGGCTCGATCGAGGAACCACTTGGTTCTAGAATATTCCACAATTTTCCTTAGGTTGGTTATGTTTTGCTATAAATGCCAAAACTCGTACCCTAGTTTATGGACGCTTTTATTTCCTTAGTTTAGTATAGCTACCTTAGAAAACTCTCTCAATACTTAGTTTAGTTTAGTTATTGTTCTTATTTCCGGATCTAGCTATTTACGGTGTTGTTCTTAATCTTTCCTGGTTAATTATTAATTCAGTTCATGCTATTATTTCTTTGTTCTAATTTATTGTCTTTGATTATGTCTTCATTAATTATTATTGTTATTGTTATCATCATGAGTAGCTAAGTTTATTATCTAGGGTGAAAGGGGATCTAGGTTGTTAGAAAAGATATTATGAATTAATTGTTAAATTGGTTTCTATAGTTGTTCAATTATTGTTCTACCTCTAATTAGTTGATTATTGATCAGAATTGATTAATTAGTATCGCATAAACTAGGATTTTCACCGACCGGGTTAAGACTAGTATATGCCACGATAATTGAATAGAGATAATTTAATGATAACAATCGCATGTTAAATTAGATCTAAAAGGAATATTGAATCGACTGACAATATGACTTTCAACAATATAAATTGCTCAATCAATGAATTAAATCATACCCTTTGATGACTATCTAGTGAACCCGAATCCCTAAACTCTTTAATATTATTGTTTATCATCTTTATTTAAATTGCTCTTAGTTGTTAGAAAACAAACTCAATCAAACCCCATAAAATTGTTACCTTTAAGACAAATATAAATATAAACAAACTAGATAATCACCGTCTCCCTGTGGATTCGTGTAACACCCCCTCATACCAAGGGCTTAAATGACGATTAAGTCCTTGAGGAATCGCTCTTCTCAAGAAAAGATGCGGCTCTCCTTTTAGCTAGTCTTTCAAAAATATGCGCATCTCGAATGAAGAAAGAAGGGGGCGTGTTTCTCTGGAGGACAATCCGAGCGTCCAAGGGTCGGGACGGGCGGATTGGGGAGCTTCTGGATGGGCGTCCCGAGGGGTGAGACGAGCGTCCTGGCGAGCTTCTGGACGGACGTCCCGAGGGGTGAGACGAGCGGATCTTAGCTCAGCTTCCATTACTTCTTTTTTTCTTCTTTCAACAATCCTCCGAGATTTTGTCGGGGATGCAAGGATCTTCTTCATCATTGCCCATCTAATATATTATGTACAAAGGCCTTCTAGTCTTATCTTCTCTTTGATGATTTGTCATTAGATTCGATCAATTTAGCTCTATTTTGCCATGAAAATGCAAGGTTTGCATTCCTCTCCTACCAAGGTAACAAAACCTCAAAGAATGTGCAAAACAAAGGACTAAAGATAGTAAATGACCCAAATATGCACTATACATCATAGGAACGAGGCTAATTCGTGAACTAAATATGCTCAAATATTGATCACATCACAAGCTCCAAGAGCCCGCAAAAACAGAGCACGAGAGAGGGCTCGGTTGGCTTTTTTTTGGGCTCGTTGGGCATAGTTTGTGGTTAGCTAGGATGGGTCATGCCCTAGGACTAATGGGTTAGGTATTGGGCATGGCTAGGACGAGGCTAAGGGCTAAAATATGGGTGTTTGATGTCGGGTTTGGGCTGCTCAAAACAGAGGACGAGTATCAAATAAGCCTTTAAAAACAATTTATAACGATAAATCGTAAATAAAAACTCCTGACTCGAATTACATTCAAATCGAATGAAATAAATTACATTTATTCCATACATCAACCAAAATATTAAATAAATGAAATAAAAACTTTATTTCATAAATTTTTAAAGCACAAATGTAAAGAAATAAATAAACCTTTATTTCAAAACAAATTAAAATGTCAATTTAAATAACCCTTTAAATTAACAGAAACCGTCGACGTAACCTTGCATAACACCCATGTGACATATCCGCATCACGAGTACGTCACTTTGAGAATACATGTGTCCTATCGTCATCGGGTGGCAGGCGGGTTCTCTATAAATTCCCATATTGACAGATACGGGTATCTACATGAGTACATTTCCTACTGCAATATGAGATTTAATATATTAGAAGGATCAATCATGTTAATCCTCCCATTGTGGTCGCCAAAAACTTGTTTGTGTGAAAAAGATTAGTACGTTAAGGTACCTTGGAGGTCGTAACTACCCTCCTATACTTTGTGATCCACCCTTAAATGTAAGGGTTTGAGCCACGGTTGTAGATGCGTAATCTAATAAACAACGCTAATTACATATAATAATTTATGTTGGACCATATAGTTATTGATTGTGTTTTGATAATGACAAATGTGATTAGTTATATATATACTCTTGATCGTAATCGTTTGTTTTGTCTTTAATAGATTGATTAAAGTTTACAATTTAAGCAATTAATGTTAAAGCAACCTTAGCCATAACATTGAAGATTTGTGAAGCATTGTTCAAGTAATGTTATAGCAGTTTGAGCTATAACATTGAAGATTCTTAAAGCGTCATAGTAACTGTAACAAGTTTTAAGTATGATGATCACTCAAGCAAAAGGCTCGATCAAGTCTATAACAAGCTCAAGATGAAGAGCTTATGATCAAGATAAAGAGATGATCCTACCACTGAAGATCTCCAGGAAGATTAGCTAGTATAGGACATCGTCTAATAACGGTATCTTAAGAAGTAATATTGGGAAGGTAAAGTTATAGCTATTTCACCTATAACTTTACTTACCAAACTTAAGGTTATAGCCATTTCTACTATAACCTTGGGTTGTATTTTAAAGGCACGATTTTAATAGTTTTATAATCAAATTTCAAAAGATAAAATTCTTCAAATATGTTTCGAAATCATGTGTGTATATGAAAGAGATAAAATACGGGTTGTTTAGAATGAATAATTTACGTTATCCTATTGGTTAGTAAAACGACTTATGAGTTGTCATGCTACCTAGGGTTTGCTAAATTATCTAAACCTAACCCTAATCTACTCCTTGATATTTTGACCTAGGGTTTCGGCTAAGATGGGCTTATGAGCCGTGTGGAGGCCGAGTTAACTCCCTATGTAAGTAAATATTATTAGGTCAAATCCATAATATATTGCTATAAGATATTCTCATATCTTATCAATTATATTAGATTTACTTTATTTTCTTAATCAAATTATTTAGTAGATTAAATTAAGAAGAGATAAGATTTGTTTCTTATGAGACAAATTACCATGCCTCATGGCACACTTAGGGTTTCGACCAAAACCCTAGTTTCTCTCTTTTACTATATATATGCATGACGTTCATTGATTCAAATCAGCTTTTCGAAATATAAAAATTCCTTGCAAACAAATTAAATTTAAATTCTAAACGAGTATTTTATTTGTTTTGCGTTTGAAAATCTTTTTCCAAAAGTCGTGCTTTTTAATTTGCGTATTAATTCTTAAGGTTACGTTATAAGATAATAGTACTTCATATTGTTTCTACTCGTTCAATTGTGTGAACACCTAGAAGAACAATAAAATGCTTTTTTAGTAACTTAAGATAGTCAAAACCGAATATCTAGTGACATTCAAATTGAGTTATAGCTAGAGTTAGTTATACGAGTGGGTTGATAATTTTTTAATCCGGAGAAAGGTACTAAAATTATTAATCGAGAATAGTGGATGTAGGCTTCGACGTGTAAGCTGAACCACTTCAAATATCGTGTGTCCTTGCAATTTTCTTTATCGTTCATTTCATTACGTTTATAATCGTTTAGTTAATTAGTTAACGTTTAATTAATAAACTTTAAATAATTAATTACTTAGATATAAAATAAAAAGTGGACATAAGTTTTTAAATACTCAATTCACCCCCCCCCCCTCTCGAGTATTTCGACTTGGATAGACTCTTCAATTGGTATTAGAGCCTCGTGCTCTTGATTGCCTAACCGCAAAGAGGCTGACCCGTTTATCTCTCTATCTTTTTATTTTTTATATTATTTTCGCTGCCTTACACGTGTGAAATGGATTCCAAGTATCTTAAGTGTCCATCTTTTATGGGAAGAATTATGGACTATGGAAAAACATGATGACACACTACATAGAAGGATATGATTGGGAGTGCTGGAAGATCTTTCAAAACGGAACAAATAAAATTTTGGTCGTTGGATCTACTGCATGCACTATCTATGAGAAGAAGGAAGAAGACTATATTGAGGCTGATTACAAGAAGGCTGAGAAAAAGTCGAGCGATAAGCCTGTTGCAAAACGGCATGACAACGATTGAATTCAATCGTTTTTCTTCTTGCACATCAGCCAAGGAAATATGGGATGGTCTTGAATTGGCCTATGAAGGAACGTCAGCTGTTAGAAAATATCGTATTGACTTGCTGATTCAAAAATACAAACTTTTTAAAATGGAAAAGAATGAATCACTCGATAGCATGTCAGCATGATTTTCTACTATCATTAATGAGCTCAAAAGTCTTGGTAGAACTTTTAACTCCGAGGATATTGCTAGGAAAGAACTTAGGAGTTTGACCAAGAAATGGCGTCCCAAGGTCACGGTTATGGAGGAAGTTAGAGATTCCACCTCTCTACCTTATGCAGAACAAATTGGAGCTCTTATGGCTCATGAACTTGTCCTGGATGACGACGAGGCCAAGTCCAGTAACAGTAAGAGCATGGCTCTACAAGCTTCTACTAAGGAAGATGTCGATGGTGAAATAGAGGACGAAACGGTTTTTTTTTTGCTAAACGGCAATAAAAGAATTTTCAGAAATAAGCAAGCAAAATCGTTTAATAAGAACAACAAGTCTTATAATAAGAAAACTTCTGAGTCTAAGAAAACGTTTTCTAATAGAGGATGCTTCAAGTGTGGAGAATCCAGTCATATGATTAAGGATTGTCCCACATGGGAGAAAATTAAAGACAAAGCACAGCATGAGAAGACTAAGAAAGAGTTCAAGCAAGTAATGATGGCATCGTGCTGGGGAGATCTTGACACGGAGGACGACGAAGGATCTGAAGAAGAAGTTGCTAACCTATGCCTAAGCAACGTAAGCCTTGACCTATTTTCAGACGATGATAAAGATAACATGGACTCATATTGCTGCTTCCTAGGAGATTCAAATTCGGAAGAAGAAGAAGAGGTACACTATCTTGAACTCAAGAAAGAATTAAGAAATTGTCTAAGAATGCTTTAATCGAATATTTTGAGCAATCTCTTGATAAATGTCATGAACAAGATCTGGAGTTGAAAGATTTAAAAGAACAAATTCTCGATATTGCTAAAGATAATCATCTCCTTAAAGCCAAGGCCAAGGAGCTCAAATCTAAAGTTACAACCAACATGGCTACAACTTCAGATGTGACAAATGCTGAAAAAAAGGTTCCTGAGTCTAAATTTATAGCTAATGAAGCTATAACCTCAGATCTGAAACTCAACATTAAGCACAAGCCAAGGTTACAGCTAATGAAGCTATAACCTTACAATTGAAGAAAGTCAAAGAGCTTCATGAGTCAAAGATTACAGCTAGAGAAGTTGTGATCTCAGATTAAAAAGAAGGAAACTGACTCTCTAACTCAGCCATTAAAGGAATCTAAAACCGATATATTAAATACAAAAAGACTACATACTGAAATGGTACGAGTTCTTGACAAGAGATTCCAAAACTTTCGTGACAATTATGAAGAGACTCATCCTCCCAAGGTTGTTGAGTCAGACCATTCCAAATGCAATAAAGTGATCCACTCTTTAAAAGACTTACTCTTATATGCTAGAAAGGTCCACAAAAAGTGGGAAGGTAGCACACATGTCCTAAACATCTTAACTGAGCAATCAAATAATAATATGAAAATGGGATTAGGACATGAGGGCTATGGTCGTAGAGACCACTCTAAATGCAACTCAACTCCTTCCGAACGATATTTTAGGAAGAGAAAATATGTCAATCTACCAGAATATTTGATTTGCAATTACTGTGGCCATACAGGTCATATCCAAGAAAACTGTGTCAAATACGATCAGGATTTAAGAAAAGGAATCAACTCTGTTCAAGCAACTGACACTGTTTTAGAGGATAATGACTTCCCCCATCTGAACCTAGTACGAGTGAAGAATGTAACAATAATCGTCGTTGGATCTATGTTATGAGCTTTGACTTTAAGAAGGCTACCGAATCCAAACAATAACCTAAGCCTAAAGAGTCTTTCAAAACTAAGGCTTCTCCAAAATAACCTGAAAGACCACGTCAAGAAGAACCCAAAACACAACCAAAGACGGTTCCCAAACAAACCTATTCATTTCCAAAATGAAAGATTATTGGACAAGTTTGGGTTAGAAAAGATTTAGTGTTAAGAGTGACTAACGTCAAAAGGACCCAACTTAGCTTGGGTACCTGAAAACTGTATCTAATTATTTTGCAGGTTGTGGTGAAAGAAAATAATCTATGGTACCTTGATAGTGGATGTTCAAGGCACATGACTGGAGATGTTAATTTATTTCTTTCACTTGAACCCTTCGACGGAGGTAAAGTTACATTTGGTGACAATAAGAAGGATAAGGTTATTGGTATTGGTAAAGTTGACATATCCTCCTGTCATGCTATTAGTGATGTTTATCTTGTTAGTGGTCTCAAGCACAATTTACTGAGTATCTCTCAATTATGTGACAAGGAAAATAAAGTTGTTTTCATTCAGATTCCTGTCGAATAATAATTGAAGGAACAAGTAGTGTTGTGCTTGAAGGACAGAGTAAAAGGAATGTTTATATGATTGATTTAAATAATATTCCTACTAACTCATTTACATGCATGAAAGTTACAACGGATGATCCTTGTCTTTGGCACAAAAGATTTTCTCACATTAATTAAACAATTTTGAATAAATTAAAGAGATGGGATTTGGTTGAAGGCCTTCCCTCAATCAAATTTGATCAAGAAACTTTATGTGACTCGTGTGCTCGTTGCAAACACGTGAGATCATCGTTCAAACCTAAGAGAATGGTAAACATCAATGAACCACTAGAACTCGTACATATGGATCTATGTGGCCCAATGAAGGTAAGAAGTAGAGGCGGATCCAGGTATGTCTTCGTTCTAGTTGATGATTACTCTAGATATGTTTGGACAATCTTTCTCAATTCAAAAGATAAAACTTTCGAAGAGTTTGCAGTTCTAATGAAGCTTTCCCAAAATAAGTATAAATCTAATTTAGTTTCTATTCGTACGGATCATGGCACCGAATTTGATGGCCATGCCTTTATTGAATATTGTAGGGAGAATGGTGTTGGGCATAACTTCTTAGCACCACGAACCCCACAACAAAACGGTGTTGTTGAGCCTCTGAATAGAACATTGGAGGACATGGCACGCACTAGGTTGCTATGTAGTGGTCTACCTCTAAATTTATGGGCTGAAGGTATTAGTATTGCATGCTATATACACAATCGTGCTCTGATTAGACCTTTTTGTAGATACCTTATTTCTACACCTCCGGCCAACCACCCAGTGATGATTGGGCTGTATGTTTAATACGCGGAACGATTTTATGACAGTCCATAAGTTCATCGACAAGTGATAGCTCAAACACTCGATTCAACCTCTTGGTCGTCATCTACATGCCGATACAGTCGTTTTGACAGTAATTACAGTTCATTTGGAGTCAGGTCAAAAACCGCTTCATTTTCTAAAAACCGTTTAAATGCCGAGTCGGAATATTCCGGAATGTTCTAGAATTATCTGGATATTTAATCCTAAATTTAAATTAATATTTTTAAGAAAATATCTTTCCGTATTTTGTGTTTTGTGGAATAAGGAAGTTCATATCTACCGAAATTCCATCATAAAACGCGGAATTCTTTTTGCTGAGGAGGAAACCTCTAGGGAAAGGACGCAGCAGGTGTTGTGCCTCATCCAAGGGTCGCAGTTGCTGTTGCGCCTCTTCCCCAACCCTTTTTCACGCTTTTGAAAATATGTCCGTGATTTGTTTCCATATCTGTGTCATTCCTAAACTCTCTCATATGTTTAATATAAATAGAGACCTTCGGCCTCCATATTTGGCAAGCGAGTGTTCCGCCCCTTCTTTCTCTCTCTTTGCATTCTAGACCACACTATTGCTTTCGACGCCTACATGCTTGGTCAATCGACCACGTAAGCTCAAATCATTCTGAATCCCAGTCATGTTGCGTAGACCGACCAATTTGACCAACTCCACTTAATCAATCTTAATGAATCTCTTAAATCCTCCAAAGCTAAGAGGGCACTTTCCACGCATATTTGAGTCGAGCAATCACTGAACGTTAACTTAGTTAATCTCGTTTCATCAAACATGTAAGTCTGAGGGTGTAAAATCCTATTTTATTTATTGTACTTTTATTTTGTATCATTAATGTAAGGCTTATATCAAAAGCACGTTCAAAATCATCTTAAAATCAATCTTTTAAAACCGTTCTTATAAACAGCGGAGGACTGACGTCGAGAAGAAACGCAGCAAGAGCTGCGCCTCTTTGAAGAGTCGCAACACCTGCTGCGCCTCTTCTTGAGGCTGCCGCTGCTCCTGCTCTTCTTCTTCTTCCTCGACTTTCTGCATTTTCCCCTTTCTCTTATTCTTTCGTTCCTTTTGTTTGTTTCAGTATATAAACATGCTTTTAACTAATCCTTTTTAAATTATAATGCATAATTCGACATAAATCCCTTATAATTCAATATTTGCGGGTTTCCGTCATCTATCCAAATCCGGATTTCAAAGGTTCAATTTTCTCATATCGAGTCTTTAGAATTCGTTATTTGTACATAGTTTTCTTTATTTGATTTCAGTTTACCAAATTTAATTCAGTTTTCAAGTTCAAAGTCTCGATCTTTAAAAAACCCGACATCATATAATAATAATTATATAAATCGCTGTAAATTCTCGTCTTTAATTCATTTTATGACGGTTCCAGATGCATGAAATCAATTAAAACACTTCAATTCGAGTCTAATATCAATAATCGTTCTTCAATTTACCAACGAACAATAACTAACCCGCGGTTCTGACTTCACAGCCAGAACCCAACTCAAGACCAGACGTAGGAAGTGTTGCACCTCTTCCAGAGAATGCAGTAGATGCTGCGCCAGTACTGGGTTGACTTTTGTCCCTGAACTCTTTCTCGCTTTGACGTAGTTCCTAATTACGGTATAAATCAACTATTATCCGTATTATCACCTCTAATCTGACGTATTTTCATGTTTTAATTTCTTTTCTTTTCTTTTCTTTTATTTTATTCTTCGAAATCCCATCTTTGAGCGTGCCTTTGACGTAGATCAAATAACCTTGTAATTCTTGTAATTTTAATTATTTTACTTAGTTTATCGTAATTATTATCTTGTATGATTTAATTGTATGACATTCACATGTAATTTAATCTTACATCTACTTCGATATAGTCTAAATTTCACATGCTATGATTAATCTGTCTTTGTTGTATTGCATGCATTACACTGATGACATATCAAATATGAACGATTTTCCTAATCATTAGTAGAGGCCGCTATCAAGGTGGGCGGGATTAGGTGTTCGAATTAAAGAGCCTCCTAATACGTACCCCACACCCCTTACTCCAGCTATCTTTGGACATCCGTGTCCATTGGCATCTTCGAGAGTCATTCTAGACATAGAATGCTAAGGGTAACGAGTTCTTAGTGTTCATGTCATTACTTTGTGTCTTGACAGAGCACGAGGTATTCGAACGGTTTCCAATTTTTCCACAATAAATTGGTGGCGACTCCACAAATGCAAGTTTATTCAACCTTTCACCGGTTTCAATGCCTCACAAATCTGTAACGGCACATGACATGCTTTGGCAAACCAAGGTTCCGTGGGAGAAGTGCCACCGCCTCGAAACCAACGCACGGGTGCACGCGGCGCGGGTGGCTAATGTCCCCAGTTTGGCGACTCCGCTGGGGATGATACACTTACGTGTTACCCAGGTTGAAACTTGAACAAGGTTAGGGATTAGTTTATACGAGACAGTTGTCGATTTTCATTACTTGACCTTCTTAGGTCGTTTTATTCGGCTTTCCTAGGCTTAACCTAACCCATTCGACCAATCGTCTTGTCTGGACGGTTCAAATTCTTATCTGGGCCTAAAGATGGATAGCGATTGACGTCAATCATACCACAATATATACTCATGTTTGTATCAAGAACTTTCACTACTCGAGGAAATGGACTAGGAACCGACCTTACTCATGTTTGGCATGGACCTCTCCACAGACCAGGGTTTGATTGTTTGGTATGGCAACCCACCTTTTAAGCCAAAACCCTTTAAATGCACTCAGCATACCGTTATAATGCCTATATGTATGTTTGTATCATATACGTGATCACCATTTGTAAACAAAAACATGACGAAATTTTGTAAAACAAAATCCATTTCAAAACATAAATATTTTCAAAAATGGCCTAAAGCAGCGCAAAAGAAGCCGAAACTCTGTCCAATGTCAAGTCAAAATTCGGGCCTCGAACCCATTTAAAAACTCACTTCGAGTCAGCACTCCTGCAACTACACTACAGTTGTCTAGGACAAATATTTCAAAATTTGTCATTTTCAAATCTCACTTGACATAGTGGCATACACCCACTTCACAAGTCGAGTCCTTTTTTAGTAAGTGTGCAAAAATGGTCGATCGTGTTTTGATTCGCCATCGATTTATTATCCTCAGTTCCAATATAGTGGGAACTAGTCATGGAAGTGTTAATTTGTAAACCCCAACCGTCCGTAAATGGTAATGATCAAATCCTAGCTGCGCTCCTTCGTCTCCAGATAAGCCAAGACCAAGCTTATGATTGCCTTAATGCTATCGAAAACCGCATTGTTGCTGTAGAAACTAGACTTCCTCCTGTAGAGGATCCCATTCCCGACATGCTCGTACACGATAATATTCCATCCTTTGTTGGAAAGACAGAAGTCAATCTTCCTCCAGGTCCTACTGAAGGTGAAAAGCGACTCCAGTATTTGGAGGAGCAACTAATATATCTCAAGGGAGATGACATCTACAGAGAAAACAGTCGCAAGTATGAGGCAGTAAATGCTCAACTGCCTACTAACTTCAACATGACTGACATCTCGAAGTTTTAGGGGCATGAAAACCCTTTGAACCACATTCGTGCATTCAAATATTATATGTCTATCAAAGGCATTAAGCCAGAGATGTTCTTAAGGATCTTTCCTCCATCTCTTGATACTAGTCCTAAGCAATGGTTCTACTACTTAGATCACAAGAAAATTTCTACTTAGGACGATGCTGCAATTGAGTTCACCAAACAGTACGCAGATAATGCTGAAATTCAAGTAAATATGCGCACTCTAGAGGTTCTTACCCAAAATGAGAAAGAAGGTTTCACCGAATTCCTAAGTAGGTGGAGAGAGACTAGCATGCAACTCGTCGAACGCCCAGACGAAGCAGCTCTTGTTAAAAAGTTTGTGGATAATTTAAGGCCAATTTATGCGAACCATCTAAGGTACCAAAACATAAAGTCTTTCAAAGACTTAACTGTACTAGGAACAAGAATTGAGGATGACATTCGTAAAGGGCTCTTGTCCAAAATGATAGGTTGTAGATATCAAGGCACAACGAGTCATTCTTATGGCTCCACTAGCAAGACCGACGAGGTCAACCTTGTCGAATCGTCTATTAAGAAGAATAACCCACAAAGGAAGTTCACCAACGTTGGTGACTCATACTTCAATGCTTTAAAAAGACTGATGAAACAAGGCAAACTCCAACCCATAGGACCTACACCTGACCCGGAGATGAAGTCTAGGTTCTGGGATGAAAATGACTACTGCGAGTACCATAGAGGCAAAGGGCATGATACAGAGAAATGTTTCAAATTGAAGCATGCCATTCAGGATATGATAGAAGATGGGCGCCGCCTATACCTCCTGCAAGCAAGCCTAACAATACTCAAAATCCTCTTGGAATTTTAATGATCACAAATGAGGAATCCACCTTGGATTGCTCACACTTCATTTTTCCAGTTGAAAATGAGATTAATACACTAGAAAATGAAGAGAGTTATTCCATCATCTCCCCTACTATCGCTGATTTTGTCGCATGGGCAAAGAGTGTAAGTAGACAAGACTCAGAGCTAGAAGTTGTAGTGGCATCCCTACGCAATCCAAGCACTATACCTAGGGAAGACAGGCCGGTGGTTCCAACCTTATCTCAAGAATCCACAATGCAAGAAGTTATCGCAGTGACCGATAATCTAGTCAACCAAATAATCAATCTAGAAGCTGAAATCATAAGCCTAAAAGAGGTTCATATCGTCAATGGAATATGGGCAGATGATGATGAAGATGTTTACCTCAAAGATTATCCTCTAGTCCAGGCTAGTGGAGATCAAGATGTTGACCAGCTTACTCGCTCAGGACGTCCATACCAAAATGTCACTCAAGGACAAACAAATGGTCCAGTTGCTACCAACACCAATGTCATCACACAAAATGATGGCAAAGATACATCTCCTGACCATTTATTGAGATAACTTCAAAAAACAAAGGCTGATCTTTCAGTCAAGAAACTAGTTGCGAGTTCATTTCCTCATCGCCATGCTTTACTGCAAACATTGGCTAAATTGAATGTAGCACACGACTCTACACCCGACGACGTCGTCAACCTAGTCTTCCAAGACTTCATCAAGCTAAGTAACCCAATTAATTTCTCAGATGAGGACCTGCCTCCCTTTGGCGCCATTCATAACCTCGATCTATACATCACAATCACATGCTTGAGAAAAATGTACCAATGACCTTGGTGGATGATGGCTCCATAGTCAAAGTCATACCACTAAAGACCGCACACAAGTTATGCATGCAAGAATCAGACTGGACTCCTACTAACTAAGGCATTCGAGCATACGATGGAACGCGACATAAAGTAGTGGAACTAGTTAACCTTACTGTGGCCACCGGGCCAATCGAGCGAAAGGTTAATTTTCAGGTAGTGGACATCGAGGCATCTTTCAATATACTTCTGGGTAGGCCCTGGATTCACGCTTCCAAAGCAGTAACATCCACCTTATACCAAAAGATAAAGATCCCTCTTGATGGCAAGGTAGTGACGATCACTTCGTCACCTATCAAAGCCGTAATAGAGAAAACGTCAGGTAACCAAATAGGTTAGGGATTCAGTGTAGGAGCTTGGAGGGTTTCAGATTATAAAACTTATAGAGAGCGAGCTGGCTCCCTTATATTTTGACTCATACTCAAAATTAGTGGTCAACCACATACTCAAGTCCCAGGGATACTTCCCAGGAATGCCACTAAACCCTGTCAGAGAAAGTATTTTTGCACCTTTTAAGGAAGGTAACTCCCAAAGGATACCACTAGGCTGGGGGTACAAACCCACGAAAGCCAAAACCCTTGAAATGCTTACTCAAGTTCGAAATCGCAAAAGTAAAGGAATCCAAATACAACCCTATCTCCCTACACTAAATGGTTACGGATTGTGAACATTTGCATGTATTTCCCGAACCTTGGAGGTACATGGGCATTCAACTAGCTGGAATCGAGGTCTTCCATGATTGCTACTTCATTCCTCCAGAAATGGTTCCTACCGTCAAAACTCGTCAGACATCTTGTCTCGACGAACAGTCTGTTACCTTCTTTTGGAGAGGATCGATTCGTCAAGGCAGCAAAGGATAAGATCATTACCATGATAATTCAAGACGACCATTTCAACCCTACAGCACTGATCACTGACACAAACTCAATCAGCAGAAAGGATGGAGAAAGTCGATCAAGTGGACCAATAATCAAGAAAAGCTCTTCAAAGTCTCGGAGAAGGAGAGATGTTCAAAGGAGAACCCAAAGACGATGAATTCGAGTCAGAGTCGGAATCAGAATCAGAGTCAGAGTCGGAATCTAAGTCTAGAGAAGTCGCTAGAGAGTCTCCTCCTGTCGTCACCCCCACCCTTTTGTTTCTCCTAGCATAACATCGCCTAGTAAAAGTAGCTTGGGGAATGTCCCAGCAACTGTCCCTTTACCGACACTGACTACTATGCAGATGGCTTCTTTGTTTCAGCTGTTTTCAAACTTTAATATGAATAAATATGATTATTCTTACTACTTGTGTTATTCTGAATGCAAGTCTGTTTATGATGATAATGAGGATGATCCTGACCCAGACTCAATCGAATTACCTTCCTATATAATTAAAGAAATACTAGAAGAGGGGGAAGAGGCACCAGTCATAGAAAACACCGAACCTATAAACGTAGGAACATAACTAGAACCCTAAGAACTTAGGATAGGGATGACCCTAGACCCAACTGAAAGGGCCAATTTCACCGACATCCTACACGAGTTCAAAGACGTCTTCGCTTGGTCTTACAAGGACATGTTAAGGATCGACAGGGATATTGCAGAACATCGCATTCCGATCAAGCCAGGTTTCAAGCCTGTAAAATAGAAGCTTCATTGGATGAGGACAGAGTGGGCTCTAAAGATCAAAGAAGAAGTCGATAAACAATTCAAAGCCGGATTCATCAAGGTTTCCGAGTATTCAGACTAGATGGCTAATATAGTCCCCGTACCCAAAAAGGATGGCGAATCCGGGTTTATGTTGATTTCAGAGACTTGAACAAAGCGAGTCCTAAAGACGACTTCCCTCTACCACACATCGTTATATTGGTAGATAATACAGCAGATAATGCGTTGTTATCCTTCATGGACGGGTATGCAGGGTATAACCAGATCAAGATGGCCGTGGAAGATATGCACAAAACAGCCTTCGTCACTCAGTGAGGCACATACTGCTATATTGCTATGCCATTCGGGCTAATAAATGTTGGGGCTACGTACCAACACACCGCGACTACTTTTCTACATGACCTGATGCATAAGAGGTGGAGGTTTACGTGGATGATATGATCGTTAACTCTTAGAATAGAGAAGGGCACATCGTTAACCTTCGCAAGTTCTTCCTCAGATTGCGTATATACAACATGAGGCTCAATCCTCAGAAATGTGCATTCGGAGTAACGTCAGGCAAGCTTCTGGGATACTTCGTCAGCCAGAGGGGAATAGAAATCAATCCGTCCAAGATCAAGGCCTTAATCGAAATGCCACAACCCCAAACAAAAAAGAAGGTTAGAGGATTCCTAGGCAAAGTACGGTACATAAGTCGATTCATATCGAAACTCACTATGATATGCGAACCTATCTTCAAAAAGCTCAAGAAAACAGACCATACCATATGGGACGAAGATTGTCAAAAGGCATTTCACAGGATAAAGGAGATATTGGCAAGGCCACCAGTGCTATTCTAAATTTCAAGCTTAAAGGTACATACTCACCAGATATGGATAAGAGGGGACAGTGCGCCATACGCCTACTTGCCTCTCAATACCTCCTCATGCAGGAGAGTTATACAAAAGAACACCACTTAGTGTCCTATTGTGTTGCCTTGATCATTCACAGGCATAGAAAGTAATGAAAGAAGTTCACGATGGAGAATGCGGTCCTCACATGAATGGACCTGTGATGGCAAAGAAGATTACGCGTCTAGGGTATTACTGGATGACAATGGAGTCAGATTGTATCAAATACGTCATGCATTGTCACAACTGCTAGGTCTTTGGGAATGTGCAACATGTTCCTCCCTCGATGCTATATACTATGACATCCCCTTGGCCATTTTATGCTTGGGGAATAGACATCATCGGGAAGATCTCTCCAGCTTGGACAGGAGGCCATTGTTTCATTTTAGTAGTTATCGACTATTTTACTAAATGGGTCGAGGCAGCATCTTACACCAGCCTTACATCCAAACATGTGGTAAAGTTCATACAAACTAATATCATTTGTAGATATGGTTGCCAACATGAAATCATTAGTGACAACGGGTCACATTTTCAAGCAGAAGCTGCACAATTGCTAGCCAAATACAAGATCAAGCATCATCACTCCTCGCCATACAGACCTCAAACTAATGACATGGTGGGAGCAGCTAACAAAAATGTCGTCACAATACTCAAGAAAATGATCGACAATTATCGCGATTGGCCTAGCAAAATACCCTTTACGTTATGGGAATATCGCACATCAGTTAGGACGCCCACTGGGGCTACTCCTTTTTATTTAACTTATGGCATGGAGGTTGTACAACTGGTAGAGCTAGAGATCCCATCTCTACCTATTTTGCTCGAAAGTTAAATCCCAGAGGCTGAATGGTATAGGGATAGGTATGATGAACTCGTACTCTTGGACGAACGGAGGCTATGCGCATTACATAATGTGCAGACATATCAGGCACATATCGAACGCGCCTTTATAAACGAGTCAAGCCTAGGAATATCAAGGAAGGGGATCTAGTACTCAAGTCAGTTATGGCTCTTTTACCTGTCGATCCACGAGGAAAATTCAAACCTAATTAGGCAGGACCATTTTTGGTCAAGTCTATACTTTCAGGGGTGCGGTTAGGATCACATACATAGACGAGAATGAGTTTTCTAATCCAACTAACCTAGACCAATTGAAAAGATACTACCCTTAGAAATAGGATAAATTGCGCCTCGCGTGAACCACGTGCCGCTCTTGCAACACAAAATAAAACCGGCCCCTGGCCCGCTAAAAAGCTTATGAACTTTCGCTCTTGCGTTCTGACATTTTGACATCCTCATATCATCACACTGAATTACATTTCCTTGGGAGTAAGTAAAACACACGCTTATTTTCTATGTTCATTACAAGCTCTTGCTTCGAACATTTATTCTTTTACATTTTTTCGAACTACGCATAGGGTTTGATTTCAGTTTTTTTTAATGAATATGTAGGCAATCCTTTACGGGATACAACCCGTCATTTCAAGATGTAAATAGAAGGACATTTGCATTCGCATTTGAAATTCGACAAGAATAAAAAGAAAATTTATAATGTTTTTTAACTAATAAATAATTTATTCATTATTCCATAAATAATAATAGTATGCCAAATACATATAAATTTAAAATGTTGAAAATTAAAATACTAGGCTAGGAATCTAAAAACCCCGCCGTTTATTACAACTCAAAATAATAATAAATAATACTATAAATGACTAAGGCTACTCTTCCATTTTCCCCTTGCCTTTGTCACTTTTGTCAAAATTCATGTCTCGACCACAAGTGGGACGCTCTTGCGTTATCTCCGACCTAATCACCAACGGTCGTTCTCGCGGTCTAGCTTTCCCATTTAGATCCACCACCCTCTTCTCGGCGGGAGCATTATTCGGTTTCATCGATGGACGGATGACCCGATATCCGTCTTCTTTTTCCTCCACAGTTAAGTTCTTTTGATTCTCCTTCACCACTTCGCGGATTTTGTAGTCTACGAGCTCATGCTTCCTTAGCTTTTCACGCTCCTCGGGAGTGCCAACTTTCCTCCACTACAGATATGAGTCAGATACCCATAGCGAGCCAACCGAAACTTGTATGAACCACATATTCCTTTAGGCCCAACGAATTGCCCACTCTCGACAAGACTCCGAAGTATGCGCCAAGGCATTTTGAGGGACAGTGTCTAGCTTCGGAATTTTCTGTCTTAGGCCCACCTGCCTCATCAATCTCTCCGGAAAAGTATGGACCATGAATTCCAAGCCAGGAACGCGAATTGACCGTGTTAGATCCAGAGACGATACTCCAGTTACCGACCTGAGATGCTACCAAGGCACTATCCACCTGATCAAGGGCCCGTCTTCATTCTTCAATTTGGTTTTCCCAATAATTTCAAACTCGATTGAAATCCACCATGTATAGCCTCGTTCTCATAGCAATGGATCGGGAGCGATATCCTATCACATCAACTGGGGGCTCGATCTGCAAAGAAGGAGACAGGAGTCAATATCCCATATTCGGCCAAAAAAAAAAAAACGGAGGAAAATAAAAACGGTCGAATAAGACAAGAGACGGGTTCTTACCTGTAAAATGATAGGATTTCCAAGATAAGGATGCTCGCGGTTTACCTTTCTATTGCCCAATCTAAGGATGGTCTCCCCTAGAATCAAGCATGCTGGGCTCCTGCGTAGTTCCATTTGCTCTACTATGCCTAGAAATCGCGGATCACCCCGCATATCTTGGTCCACATGCCTCGTAGGACATAGCAATAAAGAAGGCATAATCCATAAGCTCTACATCTCGCCACAGAGGAGATAGTAGGGTCCTCCCTATTTATAAATCGATCAACAAATTCTAACATACGAACACCTTTTGAGGTCACAAGACGGTCTACCTTGGCCTTGGTCAATCCAAGCAAATCCTTGAATTTATTTTTATAGCCTTGAGAGCTAGGAGGTACAACCGGAACACTTTCTGCATCTCATCCTCCAACCGCATCAATTTCTTTAGGAAAAGGACAAATTTCGCCTCCCGGAAAGGCAAATACATGAAAATTAGGGTCCCAATATTCAAGGCAAGCATCTAGAAAGGGCCTAATTACCTTCACTAGCTTCAAACTTATGATTTATCCTCAATTGAAAGCACTCATGTCGTGTTTCTCCACATTCGTAAATTCATTCGTCCACTCCTTAATGCGATTTTCAAAGGCATCCATATTTTGTTGGAAATTTTGAGAAAATATAGGAGGTTTTATGTAATAGACGAAGTCGAAGAAGAGAGAATTGTGAGAATAGAAGCTCAACCGAGGTCTCTATTTATACTATTCGCTATTTCCTAATTTCCGCTAAGGACGGACTAACTGGAGAAAAGTCGCAGCAGTTGCTGCGCCTCTTCGAAGGATCGCAGCTCCTGTTGCGCCTCTTCCCAGACTTGTTTTCTCGTTTGACGGTCGTGGATCTTTCCTAATTTTGTTTTAAGTAAAATTTTCTATTCCTATAGGGATTTAATTGGGAAATTCCGAATAATTACCAAATTTTTGTTTCCTAATCTTCACGGGTTCAAATTTTGAGGTGAAATCGACATTTTTGCCAAATACGCACACTTACTAATTTTTTGTTTTCATTTTTTTTCGGGGAATCATTTCACTCCCTCTCCTCAAAATGTTTCTAATACACTTAGACATTTCTTTTAAATTCTTTTTTTAAGAGGTAGCCCTCCCTACCGTCCGGTCGCGTCATTTCGTCCATTTTCGCCCACTTTTTTTTCATTTTCCATTCTTTTCACGCTTATTCAGGCCATTTAACTTTCCACGTTAATTCTATATTATATGTTTCGCTATGTCATTTTCTACGTGAATTTCGGCAGTATGACGGCGTAAACCGTCACATGCCAAACCTGTTTTCAAAGCTAACCTGCAGATAAAGCAAACATGATGTGACTCTTAATTACGTACATTTAGTCCCCTAATTAAACCTATTTTGCATACTATTATAGCATTTCATGGCCATTTTATCCGTCAATTCCTTCCTATTTTGCTTTCCTAGTGCATTTTATATGTCTTATAGGAAAGAAGATAATGAGGCGGAATTCCCGTCTCCCGTGCATGTTTGGAAGCTTGTTGGCGATCTTATATAGACTAGTATGAAGAGGATGCAAGAACAATGACCAATGAAGCAAGAATAAAGAGTATACGCATGTTCTAAAGCAAGAGGTGAAAAACTGTATGAAGATCCGTGCGTCCTAAGCACAAGACGGGCGGATTGGCTGGTCCAGATCCGAGCGGCCCGAGCACGAGACGAGGGGATCAAGCACCTTTGATCTGAGCGTCTCCCCTGCAAAACGGGCGGATCCCTTGGCAGAACCAACCGTACTTCAAGCTGATCCGAGCGGATCGTGGTGGGAGTAGCTACGTGATATGCGCATCTCCCTCAAGACTTGCAATTCCCTATTTAAAAGTTAGCATTGTTATTTACTAATCCGTCCTTGCTTAACCTAATGATGTACTACTATATATATCCCATTTGTAATAATCAAGGATAGGAAGTTCCCTTAGATTAAATCAATCTCTCTTAAATTAGATTAGGAGTAGATTAGAATAAATTATCCTTTAATCTTTCCACAAAATTACACATTAATCTTTCCTTAATTATTGTTCGAGTTTAATATTGGGTAATTGAAGATTATTGGGTTATTATTGGAGAATTGACAACTCTTCATCAATCAATCAAGTTTTCTTCTATTATTCTTTGCTTTATTATTTGGATCATCTCATATAGGTATAATCCCTTTTACTCTTGTTTAATTATTGTTAATCACATCGTTTATTCATCATGTTTTGCTTTGTTAGTATGATTGACAACCTTATTATCATGTTAAACTTGATCATGAGTGAGTAGTCCTTTAACTAGGATTAGTTAGGAATTAAGGGAAACCAATATGGGGATTGATTCATGCTTAATCTAATATGTTTTCATAATTAATTTGCTTGCTTGTTGTGATTTCAACTTATCCACATGTTATGTTTGATGAAATGTGAGCCTATGAATCCTTGCATTTTTACCCATCACCTACCTCTTCAATGAGGCTTGTAAGCTTATAAACCAACTCGAGCCTCATTAGACCATGCATATAGTTTGATATGAAGGATTAAGTCGACTTGTAGGTCTTTTAAAATCTAATCGATTCAGCTCCGGAACCCAAACCTTCTTAGGGATTGCAAGCTTATACACCAACTCGATCCCATCACAACAATAAGTGCTTGCTATAAAATTGAGAATATGTTTGTATGATCAACTCCCATGATTCCCTTATGATCCAATGATATCCTAGTATCTTTATTAATTGTTTACATCTCTTAATTTATTGTTTGTTTTACTTTATTGTTTTCACAACTACAAACCCAAATCAATTGTGACACTAGCATAAATTTAGATAGATAGACTTAGAACCCAAAGCACACCGTCCCGTGGATCGATCTCGACTTAACCACTAAGTAGTTATTTGTTGAGAATATAAATGTGTTTGATTGAGAGCCCCAACGACAACTCCACATCAAAAATGGCGCCGTTGCTGGGGACGGTGTTATGTGATTAAGTTCTTACTTGTTTGTCAATTTTAATTGTGCTTTAGCCTTGAGGAACTTGTTCCTCAAGGTCCGTTCTTACCATTTTATTGTAGTTTCCATGCTTGTAGTTGTTTCCTTGTCTTAGCTATGATGGCTCAAGACTTCACATATGGAGTATGTGGTAGATTTTTTGAGTATGACTACAAGGGGTATGGGGAGTTTCAGGAGCAAGTCAACACAAACCTACCTTACACCTCATACAATGAAAGTCCGAACTACCACCCCAACTTTCCCCAGAAAAATCACCACACCCATTATCCACAACAAACACCCACCCAAAACTCACTTTACAACCAATTCCAAATACCACAATACAACCACTTTCACACCCACCCACAACAAGAAGATGAGCATGAATTTGACATTCAAAGTATGGTTCTCCAAATGATGGGAGACCAGCAAAATTTCTTCAAACAAGTGCTAGAGGAGAGCCAAAATAGGGACAATGTTCTTCAAAGCATTGTTACCCATGGTGAGGAGTTGACAATTAAAATTGCCCAAATGAAGGAAGAGCAAGTAACTACTCCCCACCAATCCTTGAACATTGACCATGAATGTGAATTTGAAGGAGTAACCTTTGATATGGAAGACGAGAAGTGGGAAGAGCCAATCTCCTTGAGATATTGTGAGTATGAAAGTGTTTTATTTGATGAGGAAGATATGAGGTTGAGTAAGCTAAATACTCTTATCCTTTGTGAGTATGAAGGTGTGTCCTTTGATGTGAATATCGAGATAGTGGAGGAAGAATTATTGAAGAAAGATGAAGCCCCCATTTATGATTCATATGAAGATAGCCATGATGACAAGATCGTAAAAGAAGCTTATGAAGAATGTGTGTCTTGCAAGGACCTTTGGAATAGGGAAGAAGAATGGACTTGTGAAATCACCTTACTTAAGGAGCCCATCCTTGAGAAATTTGAGATATCATATCATGAAGAAAATGAATGCCTCTCCTCAATTTCCTATGAAGACCATTTCACACCCACCATGGAACCTATGATTGTTGGAGATGATATGGTGGATCTTCTCCAAAAAGTCAAATCATCATATAAAGGATACTTGGTGGAAAAGCTCAAGAACAAACTTGCAAATGAACTTACTTGTGGAGGTTTGGCACCCACAATTTCAAAAGTGTCCGGTCATCAAAGTTATGATAATTCTCCTTCTACTTTGGAATAATTGACAAATTCAAGCGCAATCATCATTGCCGAAATTGGAGAAGAAGGTGGTAAGTGGAAGTCTCCGGACAAAAATAAGCCACACTTCACTCTTTGTGTTGACAAGAATCATGGGCTTATTGATTGGAAGCATTGCAAAGGCTCAAGTGCTAAGGGCAAGATAAAAGAAAGAATGAATGAAAAGCTTCCTTAGCCAAATTTCATATTAAAGTGGAGCAAACCATACTTGTGCTTATTTGGGGGTTGCTCACAAGCCTTTGATCTTCTTCTAAGTGCTTTGAGCTCTATGGACAAAGAATCTCGACAATTCAAGCTAGTTTGGTGGAGTCCTATCTCAAACCACCATTTGTAATATATTCCTTCCCATAATCTTTGCATTGTATAATATTGTCTATACCTTTATTTTTGTTTCATTTTCTTACATGAGAGTAGTGAGAGAGGGTTGCTTACCCATTTATTGAGCATATTTTCAGAAAATGATAAGAAGGAATCGCAAAAGGGTGCAAGGGAAAAAATTTGAATGAAAGAAACAAGTGAATGACGAAGATCGGCACGAGACGCTCGTCCCAACAAAAAGACGCTCGTCTTGAGCCATGCTACGAGCACGAATCAGCACTGTCTAAGCATCTGCCCGGATTGTCAAGAAGACGTGCGTCTCCACCATAAGACGCTCGGACTGGCCTTGAGATGCTCGTCCTGGGCTACGTCCAAAGAAACTTTTTGCACTGGATGAGAATCCGCTCGGATTATCAACAATCCGCCCGTCCCAGCAGAGACGCTCGTCTTCTCCACAATCAGCTCGTCCCTAACTGAGTGATAAAACACGAAAGCTCACTGACTTTGAATCTGTGCGTCCCCTCAGCAAGACACTCGTGCTGCAGCTTCAAAACGCCCGGATCACACACGGGACGCTCGGATTGGCACGGCTTTTTGGCTGGATTCTCGAATTATCTGCCCGAGCCCGGCCTTGGACCGCTCGTCTCCCACCCGTTCCCTTGTTAAAAACACCCCCACCATCCCTCTTTTTCCTTATCTTATCTCCTAAAAATCTCACATCATCATCAAAAACAATCCCCATCATAAAAACCAACCCAAAACCCTAACTTTTCAATCAAAAATGATGAACCTAAGAGGCAAGGGCAAGAAATCCGCCGATGTCGCACCTAAAAAGCGCAAGGGCACTTTTTCATCCACCCCAAGAGAGATAAGGGGCCATCAAAATGTGGTGATACACGGTGTTGCACAACTCGAATACTTCCCCGAGGTAATCTTCACTAGCAATGAACACCGCCAAAAATTTAAACTTTTTCTAGGTAAACATTACGAGCCCACTCTATTTATTAATACCGCTGTTTTAGAAGTTCTAGGCACAAGGTATCAAACTGAAATGTTCTTCGATGGTTTAGGTCTCGGGAAATTATTCTATGCTCATGAGGATACCTACCTAAGTCTTACCCTCGAGTTTTTGGGTAGTCTCCGCATTGTCACTAATACACGGAGAAATGTTTGTTTGGAGTTTCGACTTTGTAATCAAGACCATAGGTTAACCCTTGACCAATTTGCAAACATTTTTGGTCTTAAAGTGCCTAGGGAAAACACCGATAAGCCCTCCGACTTCACCGTTAACCACATTTGGAGATCCATCTCCGGGAGGGAACTCTATTCCTTCAAACAATGCTCTACCTTTGCCATTCAACATCCGGTGACTCGGATCACCGAGCGCTTTATAGCCGGAACCGTCAATAGGAGGCTAGAACAAGATAGGTGCATCCTTTTTGACTTGACCTTCTTAGGATCCTACTTAAATGTTCAAGGGACGAGGGATTACAATTTCAACACGCCCCTTGAGATCCTTACAAGGTTCTTTGATTATGCTCAAGGGAACTCTAACATTAAGACCTTTGTGATGGGAGGCCTAATCACAATATTGGCCAATGAACTTTGCCTCGGGTTTAACCTTCATGGGGCCAATTAAAAGTCCAAGGGAGCACTTTGATTGACGAAGATGCTATCTTCAACCACCACCGGTGGTGCACTTACAATCAAGCTGGAAGTGTGGAGTTGTTTACAAAGGGATGCTCTTCAATTGTCCTCATAGGGTGGAACGTACCACCTACCGAGCCACGGTTGAGTCGGTACTCACCTACACCAAACTACCTCCTCCCCATTGAGATTTACCCCAACCCACCACAAAGAGAAGAAGCACCTCGTCAACCTCGTGCGTTGCCGTAACGGGGTAATGCACCACCATCCTATGTACCCATTCCGCCCTACCCAACACCACATGTACAATTCATTCCCCAAGATCCAAGAGCTCAAACATAAATGATTTAATGAAGCTCATGCAACGTGTCTATCTTGAAGTTTACGATGGGAGGGTTGACAACTACTTGGCTCAATACCCCTCCTACTACAGCATGGCTCAACAAGGGTACATCAACCCTAGAGGCCCTCACCCATCTTGGGCGCAACCGCACCTTTTATTCCCTAATCAAGGGAACCAAGACGGGAACTTTGGTAGCCAACGTGGAGGATTCTTTGGCCAAGGAGGAGGGTATGACTAAGGAGATTCTAGCGGGCGTGGATACCGCAATGATGATGATGATGACGAGTGAAAGGGCAAGAGGTGTCTACCACACCATCTCCATTTGTATGATACTCTTTCTTTTCCTTCCTCTCTTGTATAGTTGCATTTCATTTTAAATTATCTTGCATCTAGATTACACCTCATTTGCATTTGTATTATATTTCATATTGCATTTGCATTTGCATTAGTTAGTTAGTTCATATAGTATAGTTGCATTGTAGCATGAATAGATTAGTTTGCATTGTGATATATTTTATATAGACTTGCATTCATGCATAGCCACTAATGATCAAACCTATTTCTTTCTACACTAGAAATAGTGTTTAAATCGGTTTGGGGAGGTTTGATCATAGGTGAGTAAGGTGACCATAGCTCAATAGAAAACATGCATCATCTAGTATAGTTTAGATTGCATTCATTTTTTATATATGTCATATAGAATTGCATTTAGTTAGAGCATGCATTCATTCATATCATTTCATTGCATTTGTACTTCAATTTCCATAAAATCAAAAATCCAAAAACATGTATTTTCTTTTCATTCCTACTCCTACATGTACATTGAGGACAATGTCCAAAATAAAGTGGGGGATGAGAATTTATATTCCAAAATACATAAAAATTATTTTTTTTTGAAAAAATCCAAAAATATGTTCTTTAATTTCATAAAAAAACAAAATCCATAAAAAATTGAAAAAATTCAAATACCAAAAACATGTTCTTTAATTTAGTAGTGTAGAATTTGTAAATACATTTGTGTTTTTGTTCTCTTCTGAGCATAGATACAACACTACATTTTGAGGCAAAAAAGGGAATGTATAATTATATGGGTTTGTTTATGATCAATCTAATCTCTATTTTTCCATTTCTTTTCAACTTTTTAGGAGGATAGTTAATGTATAGAAAATAGGAGGATGTTGTGTATTTTGTTTGTTCGGTTTGTGTACCTATGTGTTGTTGGACACGTCCATTTAATTTATATGACATAATAGTTCATAGAAAAATATAATTAGAGTATATATAAATGTTAATTTTCATGGCATGTGGTTTGCATGGTTAGAAATTTTTTGAAAATGCCTTTTGTCATTTGAAATGTATATATGAACTTTAAATGTTTTTTTCTCCTTAAAACTTTGTTTATTTAAGTTTGAATACCCTCAAGAACTTATGGAATGTTTAATTTTCAAATGCTAAAAAACAATTAATGATATAATTCTCAAATTTTAAATTTTGTGATTTTGTAAGATGACTATTATATAGAAGATTCCATTATAACTTTAACATCTCTTTAGTTTCAACAAGATACTTTGGATTTTTACAAACTAAGCGATAGATCCGATTCCTCCATGATCGGATGGGTTGTCCGTGCTACTTCTACTATTACTACTTCTAATGTTAATCTATGGTGACCTAAGAAATCTCAATCTAAAGATAGACATAATCTAGTAGTAGTAGTTTTGTTGCATTCATTTGTTTATAGTGGTCCTTTACTTGAATGATATGTCATTCATTCATATCAATTTCATTGCATTTGAAACTATTCCTTAGTGGGAATTTGATAAAATCCAAAATCTTCAAAAACATGTATTTTCTTATCATTCCCCTAGCCCTACATTGTTCCTCCATTTGGACTTCAAAATCATCTTGACTCTTTTGTCTTCAAAATCTTGGATATAATATAATTTTTTTGCCCAAAAACCAAAAATATTTTTCTTTTTTCATAAAAAAAACTTAAATTAATAAATTTAGTACTTTAATTAAATTAAAAACATGTTATTTTAATTTTAATGTGAATTAATACTTGTGTTTTTGAGACATAGATATGAATAATTTGAGGCATTGTCAAGGGAATGTGAAGACCGCTTGGTATGATCGCTCTAATCGGAGCTCCCTTCCAAAAAATTAATTTCATTAATATAATGAGGAGGGTGGACATAAATCAAGGATGAAACAACTAATGTTATTGGATATGTTGACATATGTGTTGTTAGGAGTTACATTTACTTTTCCATGAGATAATGTTCATGCTTGACAAGTGTAATCCACTTGCACTCTTTAGTTTTTTCTTCTTAAAACTTTGTTTACTAGTGTAGTCTTGAAATACACTTGAATGTCGATTAGTTAAACGCTCAACAATGAATGTTTTAAATTCAAACTTAAAACAGGGTCCGATACTATTTTGAAGATTCCAATAACACGGGTTTCTAGGTTTGAGTTTCACAAGAGTACTTGTGGATGCTAAATTACAAATTAAGCGATTAAATTTTATTTTCAATGAAATAAACTATGTTGGAGTTGTCTAACTCACGTTTACTATTTGTAATATATTTTTCTACGAATCTAAAGATAGATATCTTGTAATTATGATGAAAAGTAAAATTTATTTTCAAATTGTTGTTGTTGAGTTGTTGTTGTTGTTGTTATTAATATTATTACTTTTGACATTCTTTGTTAATATCATTACGTTGTTGTTGTTGTTGTTGTTGTTGGTTGTTGTTGTTTTCTTTTACTAATTCCTCTATTGATTTTTTCTTAAATACAAGCATTATTGGCTCCTTGGAAAATTTTATGGGAGCCTATATTTAAATAAATAAAATATTTCCTTGAGTCGATTGGTTATTTAATTATTCATACTTTTTCTCATTCCATTTACTTCTTGGTCTTCTTTATTTTCTTCAATCATTGGATAGTTACTTTAACTACCCACTATCATTATTATAATTTTTACTACTCCCCATTAATTAAATTAATAATTTTATTAATTAAATTAGGCGCTAGTATTACTTTTTACATTAAATTTAATGTATAATTCTATGATGATACTAATTAATTCCATAAGTGCGGCATGCTAATTTTAAGGAAAATCACTATATTATTGTGTTTGCTAAATTTAATTACTTTAATTTAATGTAATTTCCATAAATATTCTTCATCAAGGCATCTTTATATTATACTTTTACCAAAACTATATAATATTTACATTGCTAATCCCTTTATCTTTAGTTTTTGTCCATGCTAGTGTAGTCTTGAAATACACTTAGTCGATTTAAAACTATATAGTATAATTAATTTGTATAGATTTCTTTAATTACATTGAAGTCCCTTGGTTTCTGGAATTAATATATAGTATTGATAAGGTCGAGTTTATACTGGTTTTGGGCCGAAAACGGGTTTAATTAACGCCTTTTTGCAAATACAGAGTATTTATTTTCTTTAATTTTAATTATAAACGTATACCTACAAATATTTCCGATTTGAAAAGAGCAGGTTATTTCCGAGTCATTTTCAGGCGGATTTCGGTCGATTTTTCGAATCAGGCCATCTTTTGACAAGTCTACATTCAAGTGACTCACCCATTTTCTTAAAGATAAACTCTAAGGGTAGATAAGGTGACTCGGTAACTTATTATTTGTTTAAATATTTAATTTAATTTAATTTCATCTTTAAAAAAAAATTGATTCCGGTTTTTAAATTGGAACTACGAAGGTTTTTGTTTACCCGTATTCCGATCGTATCCCGACCCGATTGACCCGATCCGAAAAGACTGTTCGAAACTCGAAATTGACCCGAACTACATCACCCAAACGTGATCCGACTCGAACATGAGCTTTCTTGAACCGTAACTGACTCGAACCGAAATGACCCGATCTGAAACCACCAAACCGGAAAATAAACAGACAAAACATAACTATAATTGAACCGAAAAGACTTGATTGACTTTTTCTCTCTTATTCATTGACACGTAACCAACCTGACCCGAAACAACCCGACCCGCTTAACCCAAAATGAACTGACCCAATCTGAATTAACCCGAAATTAATGAAAAACACGAAATAACTCGAGCCAAAATGGCCGGATCCGATTGATCCGTTTGCCCAAATCTACTGTTAGTGGACTAGTTATGAAACAACCGCATTATTAAGTATCAACTGCATTGTAAAATACCCTCAACCCGTATTATCAACCGGCAAATGAGTCAGGAATGTCAGCGTCTCAATCCATTTAATACCCTCGTTTTTTAACATAAAATAGAAAAGCAGGGGAAATGTTGTCCACTGAACAACAAATCCAGTGAACTAGTTGTTTCAACCCGTGAATTTAAAGTTACCCTATAACAAGGGTGGTCGAGAAAAGTCCGAGATAAAAAAAAAGATTCCTCATAAACCATAAGCAAACAAAGGTACAGGCAATTCACGTTTTAGACGTTAAACAAATAATACAGTAATAATAATGATGATAGTTGTACAAAATTTGGTGGGTGTGGTTACCTCTAAGGGAACTTGCCACTATAAAAATGAGTCTCCACCTTTACTAATAATCATAACAACTTATTATTTTATTGACGAAATAAAGTCTAAGAAAAGAATAGTGTATTAATATAATAATAATAATATTATAATATGGAGAAGAATATAATAATGTTAGCCATGATTGGTTTTTGTATGGGGTTTGTTAGTTTTATTCACCTTGTTAATGCAGCTGATCCTCCTCCTCTTCAAGACTTTTGTGTTGGTGCTGCTGATTATAAATCCTCAGGTGCAATCCCTTTTCTGAAATGATTAAACTAAAGGAGTAATATTTTCTTGAATGCACGACTTCATTTGCACTAGGTCTCACTTTATACAGTCATTTTCGTCTCAAGGCTTTAATTGACTATTTATGACCATTTCCAAATGATCACTTCCTTAGGTAAAAATATGACTATTTTAGGCATTTTTAAATGATCATATTAAAGGGAAAATGAAAATGACTTTCCATCTATATAAACTTTTGCTTCAAAAACCTATATCACAATTCTTCTTTCTCCTATGTGACCGTCCTAAGATAAGACGGTCCAATAGGAGAATTCAGCCCAAAATATAAGTATACTACCTTGACTACCCGCTACCTATGCAAATCATAACTCCTCACCTTTTCATACCCCGCCCTCACCATCTCCACACCTTCACCACGACACCACAACTTCTCCACGTTCTCATCCCCACCACCACCAGTCTACCACCATATCCTCTACCACCACCGTGATTTTCGTCCCCATTACTTCGACCCTCTCTCTCCTCCGCTAATCAAATCAAATGAAAAGATAAAGACCGTCGATAATCATTGTCGACAATCCCTTGAAGCCAACCACCACCAAGTCAGTCATGAAAATGATCTTCAAAGTACCAATGGTTATAATTTGAATACTCATACGTATATATTGTGAACTTTGAGAATTTTGAGTTAAAGTTGTTAACTTAAAACATGATGTTTTCAAATTAAAACCCAAGTTTTAGAATTAAAATGTTGAGTTTTATGGAAATTTAAGAGTTTCCAAAGTAAAATCACGAGTTTTCAATCTAAAACCTACAAAAACAAACTTAAAATATGTTTTTTTTTTAAATGTTATTATCCCACTATTTTAACTTAAATAAGTACTAAGTCTTCATTTATCGTTTAAAATTCAAAGTGTATAACAGTAAGTTATCTCATTAAAAAGGAAGTTTCTAGTGGTGGTGACTCTTGGCGGATGAAAGATAGTGAATAAGTGGTTAAGTGGCAGAATAAGTAACTTGAGTAATGAAAAAATAGAGTAATGAAAAAATAGTTTAGGTGAAATGTAGGAGAGACAAATGAGTAGTCTTGAGTGTCGGTTATTTGATGTGAATTACAATATATTGGGCTTTTGTTTAATTGGACTGGTCTTATAGTATGAGACCGTCCTATTAAACAATTTGTGTTTGGCAAATTAACTAAAAATATGACTAGTACGGAGAACGTAAATTAACGTATATATTCATACAACATGACTTATTTTGTATCGAGCCAGGCTTGAACTAAATATATACTCAATTATCACCGTAAACCCTAACTAATTAAAAATTATAGCCTGAATTACCATGTCAGAAAACATTAATACTAACTTGGTTTCATTTTTTTTTCAGTGTTTGTCAATGGAAAATTTTGCAAGAATCCAAAGGACGTGACGATACAAGATTTCTTGTACAAAGGGTTTGACATACCCGGAAACACAAGTACCACACTAGGAGCAACGGCACATTTAATCAACGACGCTTTATTTCCAGCGGTAAACACTCTAGGTATATCCATAGGCCGAATTGACTTTGCCCCTTTCGGCCTAAACGGGCCTCATTTACACCCTCTCGCCTCGGAGATTTTCGCGGTGTTAGAGGGGACCCTATACATTGGATTTGTGACAACCGACAACAAGCTATTTGATGCGGTCATTAAAAAGGGTGACGTTGTGGTTTTTCCTCAAGGTTTAATACACTTTCAATTGAATATTGGTAAGACAGATGCATTGGGTATTGCCGGCTTTGGTAGCCAAAACCCGGGTCGAACTAATATTCCTAATGCTATCTTCGGGACTGCACCAACTATTTTCAGTGACGTTCTTACAAAAGCGTTCCAGGTCAATGAGAAGGTGATACAGAAACTTCATAATCAGTTTATTAACGACGACGGTAGTATTGAATCCGGAAGATCGTTGCTGAAGCTTATATCGGAGGCCACATGAAGTATTGCAGTAATATAAGGATAGTAATTAATCTGGCGCCACTAATATATAGTGCGTTAGTATCAAGTACTGAATTTTAGTATCATCGTCTCATAATTTAGACTCGAAATAAGTGTTAGAAGCACATGTATAAGGATGGTGATGTCCTAATGATTAACTAAATTTCTATGTAATGGCAATATTTATATCTATTTGTTTTCTTTTTAAAGATGATGACTAATCTATCTAGATTTTTTATCAAAATGTAGAGAAATGCTTACAATTTATGTGCTTCATTAAGAAACTGGCAATTAACCAAAACAATGCAACTCTATTAAACCTAGTGGTCGGGGGTTCGATTCATTGCGAATGAAAAAGCCAAACTTGGGAGGGTCAACCCATTAAATTGATTTGTCGGTAGGGGATACTCCTGGTCAACACCAAAAAAAAAAAAAGAAACTGGCAATTAACAATGCAACTCTATTAATATTTCCTATGTGCCGATCATTGCTTACCTTTGATTTGATACAAAGATCAAGGAAAAAGGAAGGGATTACTTATTATTAAATGACAAATGGACCAAATTGAGTGTGGATGATCAAATTACCCATTAAAGACATTCGTAAAATCATGATCCCATTAGCAATAATTAATCGAGAAGTATTGAAGTATTGTTGCCGAAATTGAGTCATAGTATGTGTAACAGCAAATTTTGTATCGCAAAATAAATGTAATACAAAATAGGAAACAAATGAATTTTTAATAATATCATAAAGTTTATGTGTACAATCTCTAATGTATCCTCTGATTCTAAATGCCGTAGTAGATTACGTAAACGAAGTCTGTAGTAGAGGCGCGAACGTTGTATTTGAATGACACCTGTAGAGGTTGTATGCACTCTGTAGGAGGTGTCGGTTTGTATTCTTGAGAGGGTCACTGCGACTTGTTCTCTCTTGAATATTGTAGTTTGAACTTGAATTTCTTGGGCAGGCGGCACAGTTTTGGTGTGCTTGTTGACTGCTTGCAGAGGTGTCTTGTAGAGAGAATTTATAGAGCTTTTGTGCAACTTCATTATGATTTCTCTAACTTTGAAATGAATGGGAATAGCTTTATTTATAGAGTTTCAATTCCCCTTGGTGGACTTTGGCATTCACAGGCCCATTTATGGGTTTATTAGTGAATTTGGCCCAAATTTGATCTTTTTCGGGTTTAATGATCCGGATAACCCATTTTGTAATACGAATCGACCCATATTTCATTTTATTTGGGCAAAATAATTAAATCAAACTAAAATTTAGTATTAACTCAAAATAATTGATTTATTTTATTTATTCAGCATATTAATAAATTTTCTGTGCCTACAAATTGCCCCCTCGAGACCTTGTCACGCGCACTTTTTAGTGCCTTGGCGTGGCGGGGTCTCGATCCATTTTGCTTTGACTTGAAAGTCGATGATGAGCACCCTAACTTGTCGCGAAGGTAGCTCCACTTTGCTTGACTTGGAAGTCAGTGGCACCTCAATTTGTCGTCGAGGTAGTCCATTTTTCTTGTAATGTCGCCCTATCATTATCTGATTTGACGGATGACATTTTGTTTGACTTGGTAGTCGATGCGTACCCGCAAGGCCGCAAACTTGTTGTAAGGGTAGCCATTTTTTTTACGTCACCCTGTCATTTCTAGACTTGGCGGTTGACATTTTTTTTTTGTCTGACTTGAAAGTCAAGGCGTACCCAAACTTGTCGTAAAGGCAGCCTCATAATTTTTTATCGTCACCCTGTCATTTTTCTGATTTGGTGGATGACAAATTGCCCCCAATATACTTGCATTTACCTCTGTACCCAACCGCATGGTATGATGAATTACAATTTTAAATAGTAACTCATGGGTCGAATGGTACAAGCCGTATATCCAGCTAGACTTGAAATTTACGGTAACACACCCGGGATAATATTAGGAAACACAAACTTTATCAATGAGTTTTCTTATTTTCTTGGATTCTATGCTCCTTCGGCCACAAGGCTTGCATTGGATTTAGGGTTAGAGTCAACCCACAACTATAAATACACCAAACCTCCTTGATAATTTTCATGATTATTGATGCCATCGCCTCTGACTCTCTAATGCGTTGCCGCTGCCGATGTCGAATTTAGGCCGACACATGTAATACTTATTATCCGTCTTTTTTCGCATTCATACAGAGTATAGCGGAATTCAATATAGCGCATAGCATGAATTCAGTTACTCGCATTATCCCTGTGAAGTTGTCATTAGCTTCTTGGTTTTTTTTCAATTTGACTTTTCTTTGCTTGTGGTTGGCAACTTCAGAAATTAAACAAGAAATAAACTTTTGATTTTGCTTTAGTTTCATTGTTGCACCTTTTTTTATCCATCGTGTGTTTTATACTTTTATGGCCAAAACTCATGCACTTCAATTCATTACGAATGCAGGGCAACGGTCAACTATCCTAATGCTTAGAGCATCAATTCATACTTCGAAGATCATGATTTAATCAAACTCTGACCTGGCGGCAATTTTAACGACGACGGTAATTTTTTTTTTTTTTTTTGCACTGTCGAATAATCTTTTTTGTCTTGTCAGCTTGACATCATACCGACACCATACCAATCATCGTCCATACTTGCAGGCAGGAAGTATCTTGTGGGTCTTTGATACAGTGAATTAAGTCTAGTGTAATAAAATATTTGTGGGAATGACTTCATACTCGCTTTTTATTTATACCCTTTTTCACACTTCCTATACATTCATCTGCTTATTTTTTTTTTTTTTGGAAGGAAGGAAGAACTTAAATTAAAACAAACACAAGAACAAAGAGTTCAGTTTACATCAAGGAGGGGGTCGGGAGGGAGCGGCTCAATGGCCGCAACAAAGTCATTAGTACATAAACGGAGAACGAAGGGAGGGGCAACGTCCCAATTAATACAACCATTACTAGAACTACTATCGACTAAGCCGGCTTTAGCGAGAGCATCCGCGACGGCATTGGCCGATCTCTTCTCAAAGACGATCTTCAAGCGGGGGGAGCTTTCCAAGAGGTCCCTACACTCAAGAATAACATTAGCAAATTGACCACAAGGCTGAGCCTTGCTCAAAATAGTAGTAACCGCATTAAGGCAATCCGAGGCAATAATAAAACTATCTATGGACGCAAGGCCGACTCTTAGACCCTCCCTAATGGCTAAGACTTCACTAACAAAGGGGGAAGGAGCAAGTAATCAACTAGACCAACCCCGCACCCAAGACCCTAAATCGTTCCTGACCACACACCCAATACAAGCAAGGGAGGAGAGGGGGGAGAAAGCCGCATCAACGTTAATTTTAAACCAACAAGGCGGGGGAAGGGCCCAACTACAAGGGTAGTAAGAGGCAGAGGTAAACACGGGTAAGGAGGGTGGTAGACTAGGGGACGAGGCAGAGGTCCAAGACTTAGCAAGGTTGGCTGTGGCATCACGGAAAAAGAGGGACGGTCTGGGAGGGGTGGCCTTAAAGGTGGAGTCACAACGTTGAACCCAAAGGCGCCACAAGACGAAGGAGAAGAGGGTAGCCCAAGACGAGTTACGAGAGGTACAATTCTCGTGGATCCAAGGCTGGAGGTCAGGGGAGAAGAAAGAATGGTCAACGTTAAGGAGGGACCAAACGGAGGTAGCGGTACAACAATCGCGGAGGAGGTGGATAGAAGATTCCTCAAGGGAAGGGTTGGGGCACAAAAGGCAAGACGGAGAGGGGATGATATTTCTTTTGAAGAGAGTCAACTTATGTGGTAACTTGTCCCACCACACAAGCCAAAGGAAGACCTTAATTTTTGGAAGGGTAGGGAGGTCCCAAATCCACTCAAGGGAAGGAGTGAAGGATGGGGGGTGGTTACTCAAGTCTATGAGGGAGGAGTAGGCAGAACTGATCGAGAATTTATCTTTAGGAGCAAGGGTGGTGGTGAGGAGGTCAGGTTTGCAGGCGGAGGGGAGAGGAATGGCAAGAATGGCGTTTAGCACGTCAACAGGGAGGACAAAGTCAAGCCTGTCAAGATTCCAAGCGCCATTTGTGATGATAGAATCTAGTTTAGCATTGGAAGAAAAGGTGGTGAGGGGACCATGGATAACCGCACGGAGGGGCCCAAGGGAGGACCAGCGGTCAGTCCAGAGGCAAATAGAAGCACCATCACCAATGGACCAAATGATGTGATCCTGAAGGAGGGGGAAGCCCACGCCCACATTTTTCCAGATGTGGGAGCCTTTACGGAAGGAATAGGGAGAAGGGGTCGGGTACTTGCTTCGAATAGCAGCGGAAGCCATAGAGTTCTTGTTCAGAAGAAGGTTCCAACTGAGTTTAATAGAGTAAGCATCGCTGAGAGGCCGGGCAGCCTTGACACCGAGGCCCCCATGGGTCAGGGGAAGGGTCACCAGGTCCCAATTGGAGAGGTGAAGCTTTTTGGAAGAGGATCCCGACCAAAGGAAGGATCTTGTAATCTTATCAATATCACTAAGGATGGAGGAGGGGAGGCGAACACATTGCATGGAGTGAGAGGGAATGGCGCTAATAGTGGAATTGATGAGGCAAAGCCTCCCCGCTTTAGATAGGAAATTGGTTTTCCAGTTGGAAAGTTTGGATTGGATCGCATCGATAATGTGTCTAAGGTCAGCTTTTTTGGGTTGGTCCCTTTGAGAGGGAATCCCAGGTAGGTGCCCAGATTAGAGGTGGCTTTAATTCCGAGGGCAGTTTCAAACATGTTAATATGACCGGTTGAGGTGTGCTTGGAAAAGAGAAGTTTGCTTTTGGAGAAGTTAATTTTTTGTCCTGAGGAAGAGCAGAAGGTGTGGAGAGTGTCCTGAACGGCGCATAAGTTCTTTTCAGAAGCCCGTCCAAAGAGGAGGATATCATCAGCAAAGAGAAGATGGGAGAAAGAGGCTCCACCTTTACCCAGGGGAAAGGGGACCAATCAGAGTCGTCACAGGACTGGTGAATGAGGGTTGAGAGTGCTTCCATGCACAAAATGAAGAGATAAGGGGAGAGTGGGTCCCCTTGCCTAATGCCCCTGGAGGGGGAGAAACTCGAAAGGAGAGTCCCGTTAAGAGCCACCTGGGTAGAGGAGGAGGAGATACAATGCATGATAAGAGAGATAGTATCGTTATCAATCCTAGCATTTGAAAGACAAAGGCGGATGAAGTCCCATTCAAGGCGGTCAAAGGCCTTTTCAAGGTCAAGCTTGAGGGCAAACCAACCAAGTTTGCATTTAGAAATGTGCATAGAGTGGAGAATTTCAGAAGCGATGATGAAGTTAGTGTCGGTACCTTGGCCGGGAATAGAACTACCTTGATTGGGGGAGATAATTTTGTGCATGAGAGGTTTGAGACGGTTAACAATGATTTTGGTGATGATTTTGTAGGAGGTATTACAGAGGCTAATGGGTCGGAAGTTCTTAATAGTTTGGGGTGAGGGAATCTTAGGGATAAGGGAAATGGCCGTTTTATTGATGCACTCAGGGACACGTTTAGTGAGGAAGACACGTTGGATGAAGGGGATGAGATCAATTTTGACAATATGCCAGCAGTTTTTGTAAAAACCAGCATGAAAACCATCAGGCCCAGGGGCCTTTTTGGATCCGAGAGTGAAAAGGGCGAGGCGTATTTCATCCTCAGAAGGAACAGTGTGGACAGTGATGGGTGAGGGAGAGGTGTGGATGACTCGGGTGGTGAAAGTTTTATCAGTGGTGTAAAGGGTGGTGAAGAAACCAGTGATGTGAGCCGCAAGGCCATCATGGCCAGAGATGGTATGGCCGACCTCGTCAACTAAGGAAATGATACGATTAAAGCTACGACGAAGAGTAACCGACTTTTGGAAGAAGGCAGTGTTTCTGTCACCATCAATGAGCCAGTTAATACGGGCTCTGTCTTGCCAGTACGAGTTTTCAGTGTCAAGAACCCGATTGAGGTAGTCAGAGTTTGGGGCGTGGCAAAGATCACGCTGGACCCCACGAATTCGGGCATTGAGGGTATTTTTATTTCTTTGAATGCTGTCAAAGGTATTCTTTGCCCAAGTGGAGAGGGTAAGACTAAGGGACAGGAGTTTGTTTGGGACATCACCAGGAGAAGAAGACCAGGAGGACTCGACAAGGGGAAGGAAGGTGGGGTCAGACACCCAAAAAGACTCAAACTTGAAAGCCCTAGACTGAGCACGATTAGGGAGGGTAGGACACAGGAGGATGGGGCAATGGTCGGAGGAAAGGCGGGTGAGGTGGACATTGTGGGAATTGGGGAAGTGGTCAAGCCAGGTCTGATTAACCCACACACGGTCAAGTCTCTCAAGGATAGGGTTAAGCCGTCTTTTGTTAGTCCAGGTGAACTTAGGGCCGGAAAAACCTAGGTCCAAGAGGTTACAGGAGTCCATGGATGTTTTATATAAATTAACACGATTCCACTTAATACCATTACCACCAAATTTTTCGCACGGACCAGTGACCTCATTAAAGTCGCCAATGCAAACCCAAGGGTGGGAGAGGTTCCGGGAAAGGGCATTAAGGGCAGTCCACAGGTTAGCACGATGCTTAAATTTAGGGCTAGCGTAAACGGCAAATAAAAGAAAAACAAAATTGTCGTGAGTTACCTGAGCCACCACGTTGATCATCTGAGAGCCTTTGTCCACAAGAGAAATGGCAACATCCCTAGTATTCCAAAGAATGATAATCCCACCAGTGAAGCCGACAGGATCAAGAATTTCCCACGAGTCAAAGGGAAGCTTGCGCACAATGGTCACCGAATTGGGAGAATTGGTGCGGGTTTCAGAGAGGATAACAATGTGAGGCTTATGGGCATTAATGAGGTACGAGAGGTGGGTAGCAAAAGACGGCCTGGCAATGCCACGATAATTCAAAAATAGAATATTCATATTGTCAGGGAGAGAGCTGGGAAACATTGAATCATTCAGACGGCTTGGACTTTTTTCGCCCTCCACTACGCCGTGGTTTTTGGTCAGTGGGCCGTGTGGTACGGCGACTTCATTTCAGATATATGATTCACCCTTTTTTTTAATACCAAATCAATGTTCATGAAAGCATGTGAGAATGCACGTCAGTATGACTCACTTTGACTTCTTTTTTTAATGCAATTTTGCAGCGTCAAAGCTGAGCTCCGTATTTGTGTTTGGTGATCGACATCCAAAATTAGCATCTCATGTCCGGTTTTTTATTTGTGATTTTGCCATGCTGTCATATTATAAAGTACAAACCCACAGTAGAGGTATGAATTTGATCAACTGTCCCTTCATCATACGTAGCCGCAATGGCGCAATCCCTGATTTTGTTGTTTCTTCTTCTTGTCTTTTGCAGGTTTTGCAATTTGAGGTGGCTTTTTTGTACTTCCTTTGACCGCGTCCCTTAATAATATACTTGTGTATTTGTATCCCATACTTTCTTCTATGTTTGCTGGAAGTATTGTGTCATTATGTGCTAATTCAAATTAGGCCGCGATCTACTTATCAACCTATGTGGATTTACTCCGGTCGGATCATTTCGACTCTCTTCGGAGTTGTCATGCAATGTACCCGATTCGTCGATCGCATAAAGATTTGAAGCTATTTGGGTTGGATCATTTTGACTCTCCCCGGAGCTGTCACGAAATGTACCTAATCCATTAACCTCACGAAGATATAGAGGCTACTCCAGTCGGATCATTTCGATTCTCCTTTGGAGTTATCATGCAATGTAACCGATTCGTCGACCACATGAAGATATGGAGGTTAATCCGGTCGGATTATTTCGATTCTCCTTAGAGTTATCATGCAATGTACCCGATTCTTCGACCGCATAAAGATTTGGATGCTCCTTCGGATCATGCAATATACCGACTCGTCGACATGAAGAGGCTACGATCTAATCCTAGATGAGTCATTTTGGTTTCTCTTTGGAGTTACCACGCAATGAACCTCTCTCGTTGACTGCAGGAAGTACAAGAGACAAGATATTACGAGCTAATCCGAGTCATATCATTCTGACTCTCTTAGAATATGTAATGCAATGTACCTGACTCGTCGACTGCAAGAGCAAGAGACCGCAAGCTACTCCAAGTCAGATCATCTTGACTCTCTTAGGATATGTCATGCAATTTACGTGACTCGTTGACTGTAAGACGCTGCAAATTACGAAGTGTACTTCCTAAGATCAGGCCGACATAGTTCAAAGAGGGAAGGTGTTTATTTGGAAGAGTGGCTGCACTTGAGCTACATGTTCACCCAAGCTGCCTACGTACCCGTGAAGCATGAAGTGTACCTCACAAGATCAAGCCGACGTAGTTCATAAAGAGGGATGATGTTTGTTTGTAAGTGTGGCTGCACTTGAGCTACATGTTGTAGATACCTCATTTCTGCACCTTCTGCAAACCACCCGGTGATGATTAGGCCGCATGTTTGGTACGCGAAACGATTTGTGACAGTTCATAAGTTTATCGTCAAGTGATCGCTCAAACACTTATGTCTACCTCTTAGTTGTCATCTACGCGCCGATACGGTCGTTTTGACAGTAATTAGAGTACATTTGGAGTCCGGACCTAAAACCGTCGTCATTTTATGATAACCACAAAATCCCGAGTCAGAATGTTCTGGAACGTTCCGGATATTTCTATTCCATATTTCACAATATTTTAATCTTTGGTAAAGAATTTCCCGAAATATTCATACAAAATATTAAGGAAAATAAGATTAATCCGTTATTCCATAAACCAAACACGGAAATCTTTCTTCCGCAGGAAGAAACCACTTGGGAACAGACGCAGCAGGTGCTGCGCCTCTTCCAAGAGAAGCAGTGCTTGTTGCGCCTCTTCCCAGGTCCTTTTCTGCGTATTTTCGTATCTTTTTTATATCTTTTCCGAGATTCACTTCCAAAGTCTCTCCGAAAACCCTATTCCTTTACGTGATTAGTATAAATAGGAGCCTTCGCTCCTCATATTTCTCACGCGAGTGTCCGCCCTTCTCTTCTCCCTTTGCATTCTAGACCTTTGTTCTTACTTTTTGGCGTCTACGTGCTTGAACATTCGACCACGTAAGCTCGGATCCTTCTGAGTACCAGCCTCGTTTGCATGACCGACCAATTTGACCAACTAAACATCAATCAACTTAATTAATCTATTCGGTTTCCTCTTACGAGGGCACTTTCGTTACATTCGCGTAGAGCATCACTAATCGTAAACTTAGTTCATCTCGTTTCGTCAAACATGTAAGTCTGAGGGTGTATAATCTCTTTTTATTTATTGTTATTTATTTATTGTAATCATATTGTAAGGTTTATATCGAAAATACCAATTAAAACCGATTTATAAAACCATGCTTTAAAACCCTTTTTTCGGATTACCAGAAGACAAACCGTCGAGAAAGGACGCAGCAAGAATCGCGCGCCTCTTGAGGAGAGCGCAGCACCTGCTGCGCCTCTTCGTGAGGCGCCCGCGATTCTCGCTTCCTTTCTTCTTCCTTAAATCCTCTCGTAATTCGTCTTCTTTATTCGTTTTTGTTTGTTTTCTTTAATTCTTTGGTACAATAACATAATCATCTCACATGTATATTATTTATCATTCATTAATGTATATAATTCATCATGAAATCCGACTTAAATCCCAAGTAATTCATATTTGCGCGTTTTCGTCATTAAAGTCAATCCGGGTTGTAGGAATTCGATTTGTTCATATTGAGTTTCTGGAATTCGACCTTTGATATATTTTCATCTGTCTATTTTCGTATTCGTCATTAGTTCATCATTAACTCATCATATTTAACCTAATTAATTAGTTTAGTTTGTAAATTAATCTTAATAACCTTGTAATTAATCCATCTTAATTCCGTTTCATCCATATTTTATCGCTTTTATGACCCATTCATATTTAATTAACCTGCTAATCACTTCCATCCGACTCGAATAATATAATCAATCCTTAAAATCATCAATTTACATTAACGATTTGCAGTTCCGGCTTCACAGCCAGAATTCACCCTTGGAACAGACGCAGCAACTGCTGCGCCTCTTCCAAAGGGCGCAGTTCCTGCTGCGCCTGTTCCAGGGTGATTTCTGTCCCTGAACTCCCTTTCTGCTTTGACTTAGTTTAATTAGTTTACGTATAATTAACTATTAACCGTATTATCGCCTACTGATTTGTTCGTTAATTTATTCTTTTATTCTTTTTCTCAAATCATCCGTTTTAAAGGTATTTTCGACATAAATCGCCAAACCCATTGTAATTATTGTAATCTTTATTATTGTAATTTTCTTTTATTGTATTTATCTTTGTATTTTGTTTCATTTGTATGTTTTCACATGTAATTGAACATAAATTCCAACTTTGACCTAATTGTTTGCTAATTAATTGTTCACCAACTTAGTCTAATTCTCACATGTTAGGATTAAAACTTGGATGTTGCATTGCATGCATATAATCAACGATATATTAAGTACGAATAACTTCCTTAATCATTAGTAGAGGCCGCTATCGAGGCGGGCAGGATTAGGTGTTCGATCAAAAGAGCTTCCTAATACGTACCCTCACCCCTTACTCCAGATCTCTGTGAACATCCGTGTTCATTGGCATCCAGGAGAGTCATTCTAGACATAGAATGCTAAGGGTAACGATTGCTTAGTGTTCATGTCATTACTTTGTGTCCTGACATGACACGAGGTACTCGAACGGTCCCAATTTCCCATAAAAATTGGTGGTGACTCCACAAATGCAAACGCTTGTTTCCCAAGCGCCCCCGTGGCCCATTGTCCACAGTTTGGCGACTCCGCTGGGGATAATACACTTAAGTGTAGCCAAAAGGGTGAAACTTGAACAAGGTTAGGGAATAGTTTGTACAAGACAATTGTCGGTTTTCATAACTCGGTCTTCCTTGATCGTTTCATTCGGCCTTCCTAGGCCCAACCCAACCCATTCGACCAATCGTCCCGTCTAAACGGTCCTAATTCTTATTTGGGCCTAAAGATGGATAACGATTGGCGTCATCCATACCATGATGCTTACTCTTGTTTGTATCAAGGGCCTTCACTACTTGAGAAAATGGACTAGGAATCGGCCTTACTCTTGTTTGGTATGAGCCTCTCCACAAATTTTGGGTTTGACTGTTCGGTATGGCAACCCACCATTTAAACCAAAACCCTTTTAAATGCACTCAGCATCCCGTTATAATGCTCGTATGAATGTTTGTACCTTACGTGATCACCATTTCTAAACGAAACCATGACGATTTTTGTAAAACCAAAATCCTTTTAAAACTGTAAATTTCGGCCATGATTAGCGCAAAACCGAGTCGAAACTCTGTCCGTTTGTCAAGTCAAAGTTCGGGCCTAAGCCCATTTCAAAACCTCATTTCGAGTCCACTCCTACAACTACACTATAGTTGACTAGGACCAACATTTTCTCAAACCTTATCTTTTCTTCAAAAGCTCACTGACACAAGTGGCACACACCCACTCCACAAGTCAAAACATTTCTTTCTTAGTAAGTGTGCTAGAGTGGTCGATCGTGTTTTGATTCATCGTCGATCTCTTATCCAGATTCCAAGATGCCTGGAACAAGCGATGTGAACTTTGAGCAACTCCAAAATAGTAATGATCGAATCCTAACCGCGCTAGCTCAAATCCAAGTTTCTCAAGACCAAGTGTATGATCGACTTGACACCATCGAAAACCGAATATATACTGGAAACGAAGGTCCCTCCTCGGGAAAGTGAAGTCGCTGATGACTTCGTGAATGAATTCAGGGACGAAAACCCTCCCATAGGTACGACTGCAGCTGAAAAACGACTTCAATACTTGGAAGAACAATTGATGTACCTTAAAGTGGATGACATTTATAGGGAGAATAATCGCAAGTTGAGGCCGTGAGTTCCAAGTTGCCAACCAACTTCAATATGACGGATATTCCTAAATTCAAGGGTCATGAAAACCATTTGAACCACATCCGTGCTTTCAAGGACTACATGTCTATCAAAGGCATCAAACCCGAGATGTTCTTAAGGATCTTTCCTTCATCTCTTGACACCATCCCAAATCAATGGTTCTACTCTCTAGAACATAAGAAGATCGCTACTTGGGAAGACGCCGCGATCGAGTTTGCTAAGCAATATGCGGATAATGCTGAGATCCAAGTTAACATGCGCACTTTAGAGGTTCTTACCCAAAATGACAAAGAAGGTTTCACCGACTTCCTAAGTAGGTGGAGGAAGACTAGCACCCAACTAGTTGAACGCCCAGATGAGGCTACCCTTGTGGAAAAATTCGTGGACAACCTAAAGCCCATCTATGCCAACCATTTGAGGTACCAAAACATCAAAAGTTTCAAAGACTTAACCATACCAGGAACGAGGATCGAAGATGACATCCGTAAAGGACTCTTGTCCAAAACGGTAGGTCGTGGATATCAAGGCTCAACAAGTCGTTCTTACGGCTCCACTAGCAAGACCGACGAAGTTAACCTCCTTGAACCATCCAAGAAGAGTATCCCACCAAGGAAATTTACAAATCTTGGGGACACTTACTCCAATGCTCTAAAAAGGTTAATGAAGCAAGGCAAACTCCAACCCATAGGACCTACACCCGAACCAGAAAGGAAGTCCAAGTTCTGGGACGAGAACTCGTACTGTGAATATCATAGAGGTAAGGGACATAACACAGAAAAATGCTACAAATTGAAAAATGTGCTTCTAGACATGATTGAGGATGGTCGACTACCAATACTGCCGGGAGGTAAACCCAACAACACTCAGAATCCTCTTGGAGTTATAGTGATTACAAGTGACGAATCTACCTTAGATTATACACATCTCATTTCTCCAGTTGAAAATGAAATCTACGCAATCGAGAATGAAGGGTTCTACTCCACCATCTCTCCTACCATTTCCGACTTTATCACATGGGCAAGGAGTGTGGATAGGCAAGTGTGGGAATTGGAAAATATGGTGACAACTTTACATGACCCCAACGCAACACCTAAGGAGCATGTACCACTAATCTTCTCTCAAAATGCTACTATGCAAGAAATAGTTGCCGTGGTTGATAAGCTAGTCGACCAAATCACACGACTAGAAGACGAGATCATGAGAATGAGGGAATTAATTACAATCAATGGAGTATGGGCCGATGATGATGAAGACGAGTATCTCATTGAACACTCCCTAGTCAAAGAAATAATCCAAAATGGTGAAGACCAAGATGTAGACCACCTAACTCGTTCAGGGCGTCCATATCAAAGTACTACTCAAAATGGTCCAACTAACGTTGTCACACCAAATGATAACGAAGATGACTCCACTGATCACTTGCTCAAGCAATTACAGAAGACAAAGGTTGATCTTTCAGTCTGACAACTAGTAGCAAGCTCATTCCCACATTGCCAAGCTTTACTGCAAGCTTTGGCCAAGTTAAGTGTAGCACATAACTCCACACCTGACGAGGTAGTCAACTTGGTCTTCCAAGAGTCACTGAAGTTAAGTAATCCTATTAATTTCTCAGATGAAGATTTGCCACCCTTTGGTGCCAGTCACAACTTAGCTCTTTACATCACTGTCGTTTGCTTAAAGAAGAACGTGCCAATGACCTTGGTAGATGATGGCTCTGCGGTCAACGTCATACCCCTCAAAACGGCATACAAACTAGGCATGAAAGAGTCGGATTGGATCCCTACCAATCAAGGTGTTCGCGCATATGATGGTACACGACGAAAGGTAGCAGGACTTGTAAACCTAGCCATAGCCAAAGGGCCCATTGAGCGAAAGGTTAATTTTCAAATAGTGGACATCAAAGCTTCCTTCAACATACTTCTGGGAAGACCTTGGATTCACGCTTCTAAAGCGGTAACGTCCACCCTTCATCAAAAGATCAAGATTCCACTAAATGACAAAGTAGTGACGATTACTTCGTCACCCATCAAAGCAATAATCGAAAAGAGGTCAAATAATCAAGTCCTTGCAGACCCAGTATATGAGCTTGGGGGCTTCCAAAGCGTAAGCGTCATAGAAAGTGAATTGGCACCCTTATACTACGATCCCTACTCAAACTTGGTGGTCAACCACATACTCAAATCCCAGGGATACTTCCTTGGAATGCCTTTGAACCCTGTCCGAAGAAGCACCTTCGAACCCTACAAAGAAGGCAGCTAAAAAAGAATACCACTTGGACTAGGGTACAAACCCACTAAAAAGGAAGTTCTCGAGATGCTCGCTCAAGTTCAAAACCGTAAGCATGTAGGAGTCCAAATGCCACCTTATCTTCCTACTCTAAATGGATACTTCACTAGGGAAGGAGATCAAGAACTCTTTCACGGATTTCCCGAACCTTGGCACTATCTCGGAAGGAAGTTAGCCGGAATCGAGATCTTTCACGATTTCTACTTCATCCCTCCAGAAACGGTTCCTACCGTCAAAGCTCGTCAAGCACCTTGCCTAGACGAACAAGCTGTTAGTCTACTATTTGGAGAAGATCGATTTGTTAGAGCCGCGCAGGATGAGATCATTACTATGGTACTTCAAGACGATCACTTCAACCCTTCCGCGTTAATCACAGAAACAAAAGCAAACCAGCAGAAAGGATGGAGAATATCAATCAAGTGGACCAACAATCAAGGAAGACTCTTCAAGCTCACTACTGGAGAAGGAGAGATGTTCAAAGGAGAACCAGAAGACGATGAATTCGAGTCAGAGTCGGAGTCGGAGTCAGAGTCGGAGTCTAGAGAAGTTTCTAAAGAGTCTCCTCCTGTCGTCATCCCCATTCCCTTTGTTTCTCCTAGCTTAGCCTCAAATAGTAACAGTAGTTCGGGAAATGTCCCGACAACTGTCCCTTTGCCGCCACTGACCACATATCAGATGGCTTCTTTGTTTCAACTTTTCTCAAACTTTAATATGAATAAATCAGGTTCTGCTTACTCTTTGTGTTATCTTGAGTGCAATTCTGTTTACGATGATACCGAGGATGACCAAGACCCAGACTCAATTGAGATACCTCCCTACGTAGCCAAAGAAATACTACAAGAAGGGGAAGGGGGACCAGTAATAGAAAACACCGAACCCATCAATGTAGGAACCGAACTAGAACCCCAAGAACTTAGGATAGGGACTACCTTGAGCTCTACCGAAAGGGCCAGTTTCATAGACCTCCTAAACGAGTTCAAAGACGTTTTTGCTTGGTCCTACAAAGACATGCCAGGGATCGACAGGGATATCGCCAAACAAAGAATTTCAATTAAGCCGGGTTTCAAGCCTGTGAAACAGAAGCTTCGTCGAATGAGAACAGAATGGGCTCTCAAGATTAAGGAAGAAGTCGATAAGCAATTCAAAGCCGGGTTCATCAAAGTTTCCGAGTACTCTGACTGGGTAGCTAACATAGTACCCGTACCCAAAAAGGATGGGAGAATCCGTGTTTGTGTTGATATTAGGGACTTAAACAAAGCGAGTCCTAAATATGACTTCCCTCTACCAAATATCGACATATTGGTGGACAATACCGCAGACCACGCGTTACTATCCTTCATGGATGGGTATGCGGGTTATAACCAAATCAAGATGGCCATAAAAGAGATGCATAAGACCGCCTTTGTCACTCAATGGGGGAACCTATTGCTATACGGTAATGCCGTTTGGGTTAATCAACGTCGGAGCTACATATCGACGCACCGCAACTACACTCTTACATGACATGATGTATAAAGAAGTTGAGGTATACATAGACGACATGATTGTCAAGTCCAAGAAAAGAGAGGGACATATTGCGAACCTTCGCAAATTCTTCTTAAGGCTACGAAAGTACAACATGAGGCTCAATCCTCAGAAATGCACATTTGGAGTGACATCTGGCAAACTCCTGGGATATGTCGTTAGCCAACGAGGTATAGAAATAGACCCTTCCAAGATCAAAGCCCTGATCGAAATGCCACAACCTCAAACAGAAAAAGAAGTCAGAGGATTCCTAGGAAAAGTGCAATATATAAGTCGATTCATATCGAAACTTACCATGAGTTGTGAGCCTATGTTCAAGAAGCTCAAGAAAACGGACCACACCATGTGGGATGTTGACTGTCAAAAGGCATTTGACCGAATCAAAGAGATATTAGCTAAACCACCAGTGCTCATGCCACCTCAACGAGATCAACCTCTTGGTTTATATCTAACAGTAACCGAAACAGCCATGGGCGCCATGCTAGCTCAAACTGTAGAAAATGAAGAAAGGGCTATCTAATACCTTAGTAAAACGTTCTTGGAATACGAGTGCAAATACTAACAACTCGAAAAGACATGCCTCGCTCTTGTGTGGGCGACGAAGAAGCTACGTCATTACATGCTTAGCTACTCCGTCAAAATATATTCCAAAATGGATCCTGTCAAATACCTCTTCGAGAAACCCGTCCTCAACGAACGCATAACAAGATGGACTTTGATGCTCTCAGAGTTCGACCTCAAATACGTGCCACTGAAATTTATAAAAGGACGCGCCGTTGCCGAATTCCTTCGCAGAAAATCCCATCGACGATGCACAAACAATAGATACTTGGTCATTTCCAGACGAGGATATACTCCAAACCGATATAGACTCCTGGGATCTTTACTTCAATGGAGCATCAAACCTAAGAGGATTTGGAATAGGGGTGTTGCTCATTTCTCCTGAAGGCGAGCATACACCAATCTCTGTCAAACTCGACTTCGAGGTGACAAATAACGCTGCAGAATACGAAGCTTGTCTCATTGGGCTACAAGCGGCAGTGAGCGTAGGCATTAAAAATCTTCGAGTGCATGGGGATTCATCCCTGATCATCAATCAAGTTACAGGATCTTGGAAAATCCGAAGCGAAAGCCTAGCACCTTATCAAGCCAGGATAGACCAGGTCGCCCAATTTTTTGATCACGTGACCTATCTACACCTACCTCGGGAAGAAAATCAATTTGCAGATGCTCTTGCCAAACTCGCATCTTTGATTAATATGCCAGATAACATGGTGGAAATGCCTTTATGTATCGAACGACGGTCAGAGCCGGCTTATGTCCATCAAATCACCGACGAAGAGGAAATCGCACAGGAACCTTGGTTCCAAGCAATCCTAAATTTCAAGCTCAACGGTATCTATCCACCAGACATGGACAAAAGGGGACAACGTGCTATACGCCTACTAGCTTCCCAATACGTTCTCATGCAAGGAGAGTTATACAAAAGAACACCTCTTGGTGTAATCCTACGTTGCCTTGATCATTCACAGGCACGGAAAGTGATGGAAGAAGTTCATGATAGAGAATGCGGTCCTCATATGAGTGGGCCCATGATGGCAAAGAAAATCACACGCTTGGGGTACTATTGGACCACAATGGAATCCGATTGCACCAAATATGTAAGATATTGCCATAACTGCCAAATCTTTGGGAACGTACAACATGTCCCTCCTTCATTGCTCTATACAATGACATCTCCTTGGCCATTTTCTGCCTGGGGAATTGACATAATCGGGAAGATAACCCCAACCGGAACAGGAGGTCACTGTTTCATCCTAGTGGCGATCGACTATTTCACCAAATGGGTAGAACCGGCTTCCTACACTAGTCTTACGGCTAAAAACGTGGCAAAGTTCATACAAACCAACATTATCTGTCGATACGGTTGCCCACACGAGATCATTAGTGATAATGGATCACAGTTCCAAGCTGAGACTGAGCAACTGCTGGCCAAGTACAAAATTAGGCATCACCACTCTTCGCCATATAGACCACAGACCAATGGCGCAGTAGAGGCAGCAAACAAGAATGTTGTCACAATTCTCAAGAAAATGATTGACAACTATCGAGATTGGCCAAGCAAGATACCCTTTGCTTTGTGGGGATATCGCATATCTGTTAGGACGCCCACTGGGGCCACCCCTTTCTATTTGACTTACGGCATGGAAGCTGTACAACCAGTGGAGTTAGAAATACCATCATTGCGTATCTTACTCGAAAGTCAAATCCCGGAAGCCGATTGGAAGAGGGATAGATACGAAGAACTCATCCTCCTGGATGAACGTAGGCTACGTGCCTTGCATAATGTCCAAACATATCAAGCACGTATCAAACGAGCCTTCAACAAAAGGGTTAAGCCAAGGAACATCAAGGAAGGAGACTTAGTACTCAAATCGGTTAGAGCTCTTTTACCTGTCGATCCACGACGAAAATTCAAACCTAATTGGGCCGGGCCATTTCTAGTTAAGTCCATACTTCCAGGGGGTGCGGTTAGAATCACAGACCTAGACGGGAATGAGTTCTCCAACCCGACAAACCTTGACCAACTAAAGCGGTATTATGTCTAGAATAGGAATAAAAACGCGCCTCGCGTAACCTCACGTGTCGCTCTTGTGGCACTAAATAAACGGCCCCTGGCCAAGCTAATTAGCTAATGTCACCACGCTCTTGCATTCTGACATTCTGTCATCCTCATATCATCAAATAAACTAAATTTGCACCTTAAGAGTAAGCAAAAGCTCATGCTTATTTTCTAAGTTCATTACAAGCTCTTGCTTAGAACAATTATTCTTTTATATTTACTCGAACTACGCGCAAGGGTTTGATTTCATTTTCTTAATGAATATGTAGGCAATCCTTCACGGGATACAACCCATTATTTATTTCAAGATGTAAATAGAAGGACATTTGCTTTGCATTTGGAATTCGACAAGAATAATAAATAGAAAACCACAACTGTTTCATAACCAATTAACCTTTTTTATTTTCTAATAATAATACGTTACATAATAATAATGATAATGCAAAGAAAAATAGGCTAGGATTCTAAAAACCCCACCTTCTTATTACATTAATAATAATAATAAATAATAATAAAGACATGGGCTATTCCTCCATCTTCCCTTTGCCCTTGTCATTTTTGTCATACTTCTTGTCGCGACCACGAGCCGGACGCTCTTGCGCCACTTCGGACCTAATAACCAACGGTCTTTCTCGAGGTCTAGCCTTCCCATTCTTGTTAATCACCATTTCCACGGCAGGAGAGGTATTCGGTTTCTTCGAAGGATGAACAACTCGAAACCCGGCTTCCTCCTCTCCCTCGGTCAGATGCTTCTCTTTCTCCTTTTCTACCTCGCGCACCTTGTAGTCAACAGGCTTGCGCTTCCTCAATCTCCCACGCTCTTCCGGAGTAGTAGCTTTCCTCCATCACAAGTAGGAATCCGACACCCATAAGGCATTAGCAGAAGAGTTCAAGAACCACATGTTCCTTTGGGCCCATTTAATGGCCCACTCCCTTCGGCTCTCCGTAGTAAGCGCCACGGCAGTTTGCGGGACGGTGTCAAGCTTCGGGATCATCTGTTTCATTCCAACTTGTCTCATCAACCTCTCTGGGAAAATGCACACCGTGAATTCCAAGCCAGGAACGCTCACAGATCGAGTAGGATCCAAGGAAGACACTCAAGTGACATATTTGAGGTGCCACCATGGTACAATCCACCTAATCAAGGGGCCATCATCACTCTTCAGTTTGTTCTCCCAATAATTGCAGACTCGGGTAAAGTCCACCATGTACAGCCTAGTTCTCATTGCAATCGAACGAGCATGATAAGAAGGAACATGAACTGGGGGCTCGATCAATCGAAGCCGTTCCATGAGCCACACCTACCAAAAGCGGGTATTAGACATCAAAAAAAAAAAAAAAAGAAAAAAAAAAGAAAAGAGAGATGTTCTTTTACCTGCAAAATAATGGGACTTCCCAAGTACGGTAGGTCGCGATTGACTTTCCTATTATCCAAACCCAATAGGATCTCTCCTAAACATACACAAGCTGGGCTCCAGCGCAGCTCAATTTGCTCAACTAAGCCCAGGAGACGAGGATCACCTCTCAAGTCTTCATCAACATGCCCTTGAAGGACATATACATGCAACAAGCAAAATCCGAAGGCTCTTCGCCTAGCAACATAAGAAATGGTGGGGTCGGCCCTATTAATGAATCGGTCAATGAAGTCCAACATTCGCACTCCTTTTGAGGTCACTAAACGGTCCACCTCAAGTCTGGTCAATCCAAGCAAATCTCTAAATTTGCTCTTATACCCTTGCGAAGTAGAAGGAATAGCAGGCAAGTGTTCTGGGTCTCACCCACCAATTGCAGCAATTTCTTCAGGAAATGGGCAAATGTCACCTCCAGGAAACGCAAAAACATGATAATTTGGGTCCCAATAATCAAGACAAGCATCTAAAAATGGTTTGACAACCTTGATAAGCTTCAAACTCAGCAGTGATCCAAGATTATAGGCACCCATGTCGTGTTTCTCCATGTTGGAAAACTCATTGGTCCACTTTTTTAGCGAATCTCCAAAGTATTCATGATGAGCGCTTGTATTGAGAATTTTATGTAAATAAGACGAAGAAGAAACGGAAGAATTGTGTGAATAAAAGCTCTATCGACGTCTCTATTTATACTAAAATCTGTTTCCTAAAATCCGCCAGAGCAGACACACCCGGGAACAGGCGCAGCACCTGCTGCGCCTATTCAAAGGGACGCAGCTCCTATTGCGCCTCTTCCTCAGCAAGGTTTCTGTGATTTTCCGCGTTGGATCTTTCCTAAATTCCTTGGCGAATAATTTCCTATTCCTACGGGTTATTACTTTGGTAAATACGTAAAATTGCTATATTTCGTGTTTCCTAATTCCGTGGGCACGCATTTCGAGGCAGTATCTACATTTTCGTCACTTTAGCACACTTGTATATTTTCATTTTAGGAAATAATTTTCATTTTAACATTTTTCATTTTAGGAATTAATTTTCATTTTAATGTAATTCAGTCTAGGAAATAGTTTTCTTTTTTTAACTTAATTCATTTCAAAATTCATATATTTCTTCACTTATATATTTCTTTTCTTTCTTTTTTTAATCATCTCATTTCTAACTTATAGGTTTCTATTTGTTTTCTTTTTTTTTGGGGGGTAACCCTCCCTACCGTCCGGTCATTTCCGGCGATTTTTTCGCATTTTTTGCACTTTCTTTTGCATTTTTGCATTCTTTTGAGTCATTCGTTTTGCGCTGATTTAGGCCATATGTATATACAAACGTGTGTTCCATGTAATTTCTATGTAAATTTCGGCAGCATGACGGCATAAACTGTCATCTACCAAACCTGTTCAAAGCTAACCTGCAGATAAAAAGCAACGTAACCCAGCAGCAAGGCACTCAAGCCATCTTATATACAGCTAAAAAGGAGAATGTACACCAAACTGGGGTCTCGAGTCCCAAGTAAAGTCCAAAATGTTCAAAATGAAAGTCCATAATGTACAAAATGTGCATAATACAAGCAACAAAACAAGAAAACTACTGCCGGTCGCCCTCTAACTTCGCAACTCTCGCCTCGAGAGCAGCAACCTCGGCGTCACGAACCTCAAGCTCCCTCAGCAAGCGAGCTGTCTCCTCCCGAGACTGGGCCAACTCTCGCTCCAGCTCACAGTCCCCCTGCAAGCAACAAAATTGGCTCATGTCAATCATTTCAAGCAATTACAAGAAACGTTGGAAAATCAAAGCTCAAAATAAAATAATAAAAAGGGTTCATACCTGACGACCTCGACCGCCGACAAGTGCCTCGACGGCAGTAGCTCGCAGCCGGTTGGCCACCCGCCATAACGCCACAAACCGAGACGGCGCAACCTGCATTTTAAAAAAGAAGCTCTCAATAAATTGAATAAAGTTCAATCAAATGTGTTCTTACACAAAAAATCACGCAAATTAGAGGCTCACCCTCCGAATCAGATGCTGCCAGTCGTCCAGGCCAGCATCCGTCACAGCTACGTGAAAGTCACGCAGCTCGGAGATCGTCGTCCTCCCGGTCGCGTCAGTGTACTCAATGATCTCGGGGTACTCTGGGGGCTCGATGCTCGCCGCCTCAACCTCCTGCAAAGTCAAATGTTTCCCATGATTCGATGATCTTTCATCGTGTTTTCAAAATCAGTAAAAATAAAAGAAGAGTAAGATGCTCACCACAACCGGCCAGTACGCCAATCTCCCGTAGAGGAACGCCGAGTAGTCCTCACCAGGAAGAAGGAGGGCGTCACCACCAATGCCAGCCAAGTCAGCCTCCCTCTCAGCCTCAGAAGGCTCCCTGAACATCGTCCTAGGAGGATCGATGGGAACCGTCAGGACATCCGGAGAGCACTGACAAGCCAAGCGCTCGCCTAAGTACCACACATGACCCATCGACGTCCTCAACAGCAACCGACTCGAGCTCCTAGGTCGAAGGACCTCAGCCACAAAAGGAGGCGCTCCAGCGTACTCCGCCCAAGGCTTGGGCACCCACTGGACAAGACAAACAAGGGATCATTATTATGATCGTTCAAAAGTAATGAAAAACACAAAGTAAATATAAGTGAGATGCTCACGCTGTCCAGCTGAAGAGCGTTCACGTCCCGTCGATAGACACCGTGAGAGGAACGCTTGCTCCTCGTCCTGCACATCACCCAATCACTCACGACGGGATAGGCCTTCTCCAGCGGCTCTGTCCTCCTGGGCGAGAGACTCAGAAAGTAGGAGTACACCCACGCCTGTGAAGCAAGATAGTAAAAAACGATCTTTCGTGATTTGATAAAGGAAAAATTGATTTAAATCTAATGAAGGTTCCTACCTCCAGCAGTAGTCCAGGACCGACAGCGCCAGGAGAAGTCCCCTTCTCCATCAACTCCGAACGAACCATGGCCCTTATGAAACGGATGAGAACCGCAAAGCCATCAGTGACCCAGTCCCAACGTCCTAGGGAGCTCAGGTCAGAAAGGAAGGGAAGAAGCTTCGTCGACAGCCTCTCTCCCCTGTCTTCGAGGTAGATCGAAGACAGAAACCACCAAAGCCATAAATGGGCCCTCTGCTCAGCTGTACAGGGAGGAGGAGCTGTCTCTCTCCCATCAATCATCACCGACACCGGGGTCTTCCCCGCAAAGTAGTCCCGAACATAGGAACTGGGCACCAAACCAGGCACTGTAACGGCCTTCGGCGACAAGTTCCAGCCGATCAACCTCCTAGCCTCGGCCGAGTCCACCCTCATGGCAGTCTCCGGCCACTCCACCTCTTCGGTCCCACACGGTAGACCCTAAATCATGCCGTAGTCCTCTAACGTGACTCCCGCCTCACCAAAAGGCATGTGAAAAGTGGAAGTCGTGTCCCAGAATTGGTCCAAGAAAGCACGGACCAGGCTAAGGTTAGCCCGTAGCTTCCTCTTCGCAATATCCCTCCAGGCCTGTACCAAGGCACCAAACGCCCCACGCTCGATCATGGCGCACTCCTCCGCAGACAGTCTCTCGTAGCACTCCATCGCTGTCGTGTAGCCCGAGAACGAGCTGATGTTCCCGGCCTCCTATTGTGATTTGAAACAAAAGCTATTTTTAGTTTTGAATGAAAATTGGAAAAGATATGAGCAAATAGAATGAAAGAAGGTGAGTGATGAGTAATGAGTTCCTATTTACTCTTCACCGTCCTGTAGGACAGGTGACCCTCGGCAGCCCAAAGCAAGTGCCTGCTGTCCCAAGTCTCAGCCCACGCAGGTGCTCCCCTCAGCTGACGACCTCCTCGCCCAACATTGGCCCGCCTCAGGACCTCCTCCTCAACAACCTAGTCCTCGTGGACCTCACCACCAGTAGCCATCACCGCGGCGGTGAAAGCGTCCTCGATAACACGAGAAGCATCAACAGCAGCGTCTATCTCCATGGGAGCTCTCCTAGAAGTAGAAGCCTCATCACCTGTAACATTAAAGTAGTTTTAGGCCGCGTCACGTGACGACAAGCCTGGATTAAGGGATTTTCGTGCCTTCGGAAGCCCAGAAAACGTTCCTTTTCTCGCCATCTTTGGCTATATTCCCACAAACCCGATCACTCATGTGGTATTAGGGTCAAGTCAAGCCTGAGTCGAAGCCTAGTCATGGGTTCGAGTCAAAATTTCGGCAGCATTTCGTTATAACGACGATTATGCCCTACAAAAGTGCCCTGAAAAAGCCGTCACAAACCAAAATTCTGAGATGGTAGGAAGTTTACCCATCATCCATGGATCCCAAATATCAAGTTTCATCACAAATGGGCAATCCTAAGTCCATTTTCGAAGCAATTTACGGTTTAGCTGTGAAACCGTCTCAAATTCACTCGAATGCTCAAAAATCAACGAAAATTCGAAACAAATACATGGTTATGTTCCTTATACTACCAATTACCCATTTCTAATATCAATTTTACAAGGCAAATCCATTTGGGGGAAAAGCCCCAAATTTTCGGATTAATTGGGTTGAAAACCCTAATTTTTTCGATCTAAATTAAGCAAATGTGGATGATTAATGCAAGAATGAGACACATACCTCGGTTGGTCATGATTAATGCAACCCTTTGGATCAAATTTTGGTGGAAGTGGTTAATATTTGAGAGAGAAAGGGGTAATTTGTGTTTCGAATAAATGAATTACAAACCCTCTGTTTATCGCGTTTTTACGCAGAAAAGACACACTCAGGAATAGACGCAGCAGGTGCTGCGCCTCTTCCAAAAGACGCAGGTCTTGTGGCGCCTCTTCCTAAGCTTTCCTCCATACGAGTTTTCAAAAATTCGTTATGAGTTCGTTATTAGTGGGCTCATCTTTGGTGCGCCTCTTCCCCGATGACATTTATCCTTTTTGGTCCGTTTGGCGATTATTCTTCGTTCAGACCCGCGTTTTCCAAGCCAACTGCAGACTATCGTACATTATTTACTCTTCCAAGACCTTGCTTGTCACGACGAGCAAGTATTTCTCGACAGGTGTTTCGACACGCCTTCGTTATATTTTTTCCCAAGCGAGAGTAAGCGGATAGACTTTCCCTCTCAAGTCACGGAGATAAATTCCCGATTATATTCCCCAACGAGAGTTCACAACCGACAGTCACTTCCTCTCGAGACATGGAGATCAACATTGACCCCACATTCTTCTGAAGTTTGTTTGAAGACTACCTGAGCAGATTTCTCCTCAGCAGTTCCCGCCTGTGTCCTGCTACTTACAATATTTCTTGTTTACCCCAACATTCTTCTGAAGTTTGTTTGAAGACTACCCAAGCAGTTTTCTCTCAGCAGTTCCCGCCTATGTTCTGCTACTCACAATATTTCTTGTTTCCAAACCTTAGTTACCCTTTAGGTCTTACCCTTTAGGTCTTACACTTTAGCTCTCATGCTTATCCTTTAGCTCCTAAGCGTAACCTTTAGCTCCTATGCACCTTCGGAGGTATTAAGAAGTTTCTTCAGAATCCTTGTGACCCCTCTAATGCCTTCAGACACCAAGTTATCTTCAGACCAAAGAGTCTCGCCGAAGCGTCTTCAGTCCCGTTTCACCCAGGGGTATCTCAGGTATGGTCTCTTCTTATGGCTGGCGAGCTTCCTTACGTAGTCTAATGGACTTTAAACGATCCTCCTCGATAGTCGACAGACTCTAAAATGTTCCCGACGACAGGTCCTTGGTTCAGACCACTTGAACCGCCTCGCGTCGCCATAGTCGTCAGGTTGTAATCTTCGATTGACCTGATGGCTATACTTTGACTTTCGCCTTGTCCAAGCCTCAGTCAAAGTGGGGGCTTTGTAGATACCTCATTTCTGCACCTCCCGCAAAGCACCCGGTGATGATTGGGCCGCATGTTTGGTACGCGGAACAATTTGTGACAGTTCGTAAATTTATCATCAAGTGATCGCTCAAACATTTATGTCTACCTCTTAGTTGTCATCTACGCGCCGATACGGTCATTTTGACAGTAATTAGAGTACATTTAGAGTCCGGACCTAAAACCGTCTTCATTTTCTGGTAACCACAAAATCCCGAGTCAGAAAGTTCTGGAACGTTCCGGATATTTCTATTCCATATTTCACAATATTTTAATCTTTGGTAAAGAATTTCCCGTAATATTCAAACAAAAGAAAATAAGATTAATCCGTTATTCCATAAACCAAACCCGGAAATCTTTCTTCCGCCGGAGGAAACCACTTGGGAACAGACGCAGGAGGTGTTGCACCTCTTTCAAGAGACGCAGTGTTTGCTGCGCCTCTTCCCAGGTCCTTTTCTGCGTATTTTCGTATCATTTTTATATCTTTTCCGAGATTCACTTCCAAAGTCTCTCCGAAAACCCTATTCCTTCACGTGATTAGTATAAATAGGAGCCTTCGCTCCTCATATTTCTCACGCGAGTGTCCGTCCTTCTCTTCTCCCTTTGCATTCTAGACCTTTGTTCTTACTTTTTGGCGTCTACGTGCTTGAACATTCGACCACGTAAGCTCGGATCCTTCTGAGTACCAGCCTCGTTTGCATGACCGACCAATTTGACCAACTACACATCAATCAACTTAATTAATCTATTCGTTTTCCTCTTACGAGGGCACTTTCGTTACATTCGCGTCGAGCATCACTAATCGTAAACTTAGTTCATCTCGTTTCGTCAAACATGTAAGTCTGAGGGTGTATAATCTCTTTTTATTTATTGTTATTTATTTATATTTATTGCAATCATATTGTAAGGTTTATGTCGAAAATACCAATTAAAACCGATTTATAAAACCATGCTTTAAAACCCTTTTTTCGGATTACCAGAAGACAAATCGTCGAGAACGGACACAACAACTGCGGTGCCTCTTCGAAGGAGCGCAGTACCTGCTGCGCCTCTTCGTGAGGCTGCCGCAGTTCCTGCTTCCTTTCTTCTTCCTTCGTCCTCTGTAATTCGTCTTCTTTATTCGTTTTCGTTTGTTTTCCTTAATTCTTTGGTACAATAACATAATCATCTCACATGTATATTATTTATCATTCATTAATGTATATAATTCATCATTAAATCCGACTTAAATCCCAAGTAATTCATATTTGCGGGTTTTCGTCATTAAAGTCAATCCGGGTTGTAGGAATTCGATTTGTTCATCTTGAGTTTCTGGAATTCGACCTTTGATATATTTTCACCTGTCTATTTTCATATTCGTCATTAGTTCATCATTAACTCATCATATTTAACCTAATTAATTAGTTTAGTTTGTAAATTAATCTTAATAACCTTGTAATTAATCCATCTTAATTCCGTTTCATCCATGTTTTATCGCTTTTATGACCCATTCATATGTAATTAACCAGCTAATCACTTCCATCTGAGTCGAATAATATAATCAATCCTTAAAATCATCAATTAACATTAACGATTTGCAGTTCCGGCTTCACAGCCATAATTCATCTTTGGAGCAGAACCAAGAATCGGGCCGCGCCTCTTCCAAAGGGCGCGATTCTCTTTGCTACTGTTCAGGTGATTTGCCCCGAACTCCTTTCTGCCTTGACTTAGTTTTATTAGTTTACGTATAATTAACTATTAACCGTATTATCGCCTACTGATTTGTTCGTTAATTTATTCTTTTATTCTTTTTCTCAAATCATCCGTTTTAAAGGTATTTTCGACATAAATCGCCAAACCCATTGTAATTATTTTAATCTTTATTATTGTAATTTTCTTTTATTGTATTTATCATTGTATTTTGTTTCATTTGTATTTTTTCACATGTAATTGAACATAAATTCCAACTTTGACCTAATTGTTTGCTAATTAATTGTTCACCAACTTAGTCTAATTCTCACATGTTAGGATTAAAACTTGGATGTTGCATTGCATGCATATAATCGACGATATATCAAGTACTAATAACTTCCCTAATCATTAGTAGAGGCCGCTATCGAGGCATGCGGGATTAGGTGTTCGATCAAAAGAGCTTCCTAATACGTACCCTCACCCCTTACTCCAGATCTCTGTGAAAATCCGCGTTCATTGACATCCACGAGAGTCATTCTAGACATAGAATGCTAAGGGTAACGATTGCTTACTGTTCATGTCATTACTTTGTGTCCTGACATGACACGAGGTACTCGAACGGTTCCAATTTCCCATAAAAATTGTTGGCGACTCCACAAATGCAAACGCTTGTTTCCCAAGCGCCCCCGTGGCCCATTGTCCACACATGTTCACCAAGCATCCTACGTACCGGTAAAGCACGAAGCACTTTACAAGATTAAGCCGACGTAGTTCATAAAAGATGGAAGGAAATTTTTTTTTTTTTTTGGGTATGCAGATTAACCTCTTGCTTAGGAGCTTTGGCATGTAGTTTAAGCTCTTGCTTAGGAGCCTTCATTGTTGAGCTTCAAGAATAGTAGCGCTTCAAGAATTTTCCGTTGATTGGACCGACACATACACCGTCTCCATCAACAATCTTATAAGCACCATTTGTGTAGACCTCCTGCACCACGTATGGACCATCCCACTTAGAGGTGAATTTACCAACTGGCTTGTGAGAGGTGATGATTGGCCTTCGTACAGCAAGGACAAGGTCTCCTACTTGGAAAGAACGAGGGCGCATCTTTTTGTTGAATGCGCGTGATAACCTTGCTTGATAGGACTGGAGCTTTTGTTGAGCCTCTAATCTTTTTTCATCGAGAGCCTCCAACTCTGCTAATCGCAATTTGTCATTTTCGTCATCCGTGAGTCCTTCTTGAATAACGATGCGTAAGGAATGGATCTGCAACTCTAATGGCAACACGGCCTCCACTCCATACACCAACGCATACGAGGTTGCTTGAGTAGGTGTTTTGTATGTGATACGATATGCCCACAACGCCACACCAATTATTTCATGCCAGTCTCGCTTTGACTTTGCTACTACTTTCTTCAGCAAGTTGCAAAGGGTCTTGTTGAAGGCTTTAGCCAAACCATTTGCAGAAGCATTGTACATGGATGACTTGTATTGTTTGAACTTAAATTTTTCTCCCAGACTTGTCATCAGATGGTTGAAGAATTGTTTCCCATTGTCAGTTGTGATACGTTGAGGTACACCATATCTGTAGATGATTTGGGTTCGAATGAAGTCCACAACATTTTCTTTCTTCACTTCCCGTAGTGTGATGGCTTCTGCCCATTTTGAGAAGTAGTTAGTGTCAGCGAGGATATACTCGTGTCCATTTGAGGCCTTTGGAGTAAGAGGTCCCACAACATCAAGTCCCCAAGCTTCAAAGGGCCATGAAAAAACAATAGGATATAACGGCTCTGGCGGGTGGTGTATGAAGTTTGCGTAGAACTGACAGGGTTCACATTTTTTCGCGAAGTCCATAAAATCTTGTACCATGGTTGGCCAGTAATACCCCATTCTCTTTACGCGATCATGAAGTTTAGGCCCAGATTAATGAGCGCCACAAATTCCAGAGTGAGCTTCATACATTACTTCAACAGCTTCGTCCTTGCTTAGACACCTCAGCCATTGGCCTGAGAAAGAACGTCTGTAGAGCGTCCCTTTTTAGTGAATAAACTTTGGAGCTCGTCGACGTATCTTAACCATGTGTCTGGGATCATCAGGTAATTTTTGGTGGTCCAACAAATCAATGATAGGTTGACGCCAATCATCTTCATCAGTTGTGTAGACGCATATCATGTTGATTGTGTCTACATTTTCTTCTCCTTCAAGAAATGATACTACCCAACGATTGCAGACTGGGACTTGCATAGACTCCTCTGCCTCCAGTGCCAAAGTGGCTGCAAGATTAGCAAGCGCGTCTGTCAACTTATTGGCACTCCTTGGTACATGACCAATATGGATGTCGTCAAGTTGATTCAGCAGTTGTAATGCCCGTTGATGGTAAGGAATCAAGTCTTCCTTTTTCACTTCATATTCTCCAAGGACTTGGTTGACCACCAGCTTTGAGTCTCCATATATGTCCATATCCCTAACACCTATTTCGATCGCCATTTGAAGGCCGAGTATGAGAGCTTGGTATTCTGCCATATTATTTGTGCACAACTCAGTGAGTGTAAAGGCATATGGCATGAGATGATTTTGTGGAGTTACGAATACAACTCCAGCTCCAGCTCCATCTTGCCTTGCAGCACCATCAAAGTACATTTGGCATGGAGGTAGGGCGTCCACGTAGAAAATTTCCTCTCCCGGAAGGTCATCTGAAATTTCCAACTCTGCTGGCACTGGATGATCAGCAAAGAAATCGGCTGTAACAACCCGGATTTTCACAAGACTTAATTAAACTAATGGTGGAAAATTAATTAAGTCTAATAATCATTATTGAATAAAATAAGGAAATCCGGATCGCTATGGATCCATAATACAAAGTATTTCGAGACTTATGTCTCATTACAAAGCTTAGAAGTGGTGTCCAACATTAATTAAAAATTTATTCCGTTCACATGATCACTACGGTTCCAGATTAAACTTCTCAATCACTCCCCTTAGTCAAATCCTCATCTTGGATTCCTGAAAAAAATATAACAACAACACGCTGAGCGCGAGCAACCTAACCGTTCTATTAACATCCCTAATAATTCAAAAGCAGGTATGAAAATTAGATCAATGATGCGTAAACAAGAGTCACATAATACACATAACACATAAATCTCATATTTTAGTTTGTTTAATCATATGGGTGACTAGAACGATAATAAAATAAAACCTTGTGGTAGCCATTTGATTTTAAAAAATCATTTTTCACATAAGCATCCAATATACACACGAGTCGTGGCTCCGTAGTGTATAACTATATATGCCCGGCTTGCATCTCACCTGACATATACAATTATCCACCATACTCGTAGACCGTGCCAATCCTAAGATGGTTTACATCTCACACCAGGGCTTGGCGGGGCGGACTCTTAGTATAAATCAACTTACTTATCTGATAGCATAAAGGAGTGAACTGCAAGTGACCTGATAGCCCACAAGTCACGGCACCTTGCACAACCGGCCATAAAGATCGCGAATGTGCACACTAGCATCAAGCATAGTGCTGGTGATATCTAAAGGAAGTACGAGACTGATCAAGTCCCTGTCTATGAATGGCCAAACACTCGCTACTCTCAGCACACCATCGACTGTACCCGGCCTATCCGGCGCTACATCTTGTGTCCTTCGTACGCCGATCGACACTTCTCATTAGACAACTCCATCAAGAAGTTGGTTGTTCTATACTCGAAGGCCCCATAAAGAACACCTCTCGAGCTATCCCGTATACTAAGACTCTTAAGTATCATTATAGCACAGTCGCCCATGTAACTACACATAACTAATCACATTTCATTTCTTACCTCGTGTGACGGTGTCACGACATGGATCGTTAGAATACAATAACTTTGTCTTAAAGTTCATTGTCATTCATAAAGGATTTTTATTCCAACATTTCATAATTATAATCATTATAATATTGGGAATGACATATATAATATAAATAAAATGCAGATTATAATAGCCATGTAAAATTAACAATTCAACAATAAAACATCAAATAACAATAATCACGTCATGAGCTAAAATAATTAACATTGTATTTTAGTATTTCACTCTAAGGTAATTATTATCATTTAAACTTAACGAATATGGAAAATGCATAAAAGTTAATGAATAAAGAAAATGTATAGTAAACAATAATGTAAATTGCGATTTATATATTTATCAAGTTAATGAGCAGATTATAAAGTGTGTCACAAATAATTAAATTATTAATTTATTTAACAAATACGCTAGTGAATACGCATTATCACAACATATAAATGAATTTGGTGGTCTAATGTTCCTAATTTATTTTTAATATCAAACAAGCTTATGGAACACAAATTTAAACATAATTAATATAATTAGCATAAACAAGTTTTGTAAGATTAAGGAGGTTAAGAGAAAGATTAGGTTACATTTTTTGGAATGTGATGAAGTGATCAATTAATATGAAGTATGGAATGATAAAAAAACCCTAAGCTTGAATTGAAGATATAGTAACCCAATTCTTCTTCCTTTTCTCCTTCTTTTTGTTATTAGTCTAAATAGTAGTAAGAGTAATACTAGAAGTTGTAAGGATATTTTTTGAGAGATAGTAGTTGAAGTAATACTAGAAGTTTAGGAATTTTTAGAGAGATATGGTTTTTGCATTGAAAAACTATGAATCACCCATCTATTTATAGGAAAAAGGATGGCGATAATTTAATGCATAATTGAATGCCATTAATTGGAAGTTGTTGGCAAATTGATCAAGTGGAGGGAGGTTTATTCATCAAGTGGGTGGAGGTAGTAACCAAGTTGATAAAGGTAGTAATGAGCAAGTGGAGAAAGTGGGCAAGTTGATTGGCATGCAACGAATCTAATACTCCCTATACGGTTATTATACATTCATGATCATTAGCTAAAAATATTACCATTACGACAGGCTCGGAAAAATAATAAATCTAGGCTTTTGAAACTCATCAAACAGAGTCCGATGATCGTTTTCGGAGGGTTTTAAGATGCCAATATTCTACTTATACGGGTATCACATAACGACGTTAACTCGCATGCTATCGTGGGTGTTTGGTCTTATTAAGCACTCTATTGCATATGGCTATGCAAGTAGGATAGCGGGTACGAGTTTATAACATAATTCCATATATGACTCGGGTAATCCATGCGGTTTAGGTTTACGTGTTCTACTAAGTCCTTACTTAACCATTACAACTATCGAAAGTTTGGTTTGTTATTTGAGGGTTGATCATGATCTAATCATACTTAATTATTCTAGTTACGGATAACGGTGGTGATAAGCTATTTATAGGAAGGAGAAGTAAAGAATGATGACGACTGAACAGTGAAGATAATAATGAGGGAGGACGAATGTCGGTAACCTTGATGATAGCAAATAGCATAAGGGACATACTACGACTTGCAAACTACATAAATTTGGGCGGTAAACTTAATAAACTAGTACGCAATTATAATAACGGGTCAGAAATCGTCCGTAATTTTAAAATTATATTTAATGAAATAACTGGGATTTAAAACTCAATAGTCTTAAAATCACAAATACGAAGTTTAGTAAACGTAAAGTATTTCACAAATTGTAAAAGATATAACTTTTGAATCCTATCGGATCTAGTTGAATCATAAGTAAATATAATATTACTATAATATGTCAAAACATAAAGTTTGGGATTTTCATTTGAAATTAAGATGTTTAAATTTTATAACCAAATATTATAATAGTTTCAAAATTTATAGTTAATATCATTTTATTATGTTAATATTTGAATCGGACTTAAAGTTTGTCCATAAACTTTAAAAGAACAATTTGAAATATAAGAATAAATTTTGTTACACGTTAAAATTAAAATAAAATATATAAAAATAATGACTAATTAACACGGGGTGTTACATCGGCGATAGCTTGACCTTTCACAGCCTTTTGAGGCACGAACACCAAGTCGTACTACTTAAGTAACACTGCCCATTTTGCAAGTCTTCCAGACAAGACTGGTCTTGAGAGTATGTACTTAATTGATTGGATCAGCTTTTGAGACCACGTGTATGGTATGCGCCTGCATGTAGTGCCTCAACTTCTGGATGGCGAACACCAGAGCAAGACATATTTTCTCTATGGGCGAGTAATTTAATTCAACTCCCACCAAGGTACGACTCAAGTAGTAGAGTGCTCTCTCCTTGCGGTCTTAAATTTCTTGAGCACACATTGCCCCTAGTGAGCGTTCTTGTGCAGCGATGTAGAGGACAAGCGACTTTCCTGGAACTGGTGCCCCCAGCACTGGTGCACTGGCCAAGTACTTCTTGATGGTATCAAAAGCATTTTTGCACTTTTCATCCCATTGGAATGGAGCATCCTTTTTCATGAGATGGCTGAATGGTTGGCAACGTCCTACTAGGTTAGATATGAATCTCCGAATGTATGCCAAACGTCTTTGCAATCCGCGCAACTCTTTCAACATCTATGGTTCCGGTATTTTGTTAATGGCTTTGATTTTTGTTTGATCAATTTCAATGCCTCTGTGCCTGACCATAAACCCCAAGAACTTCCCAGATGTGACACCGAATGCACACTTGAGTGGATTCATCTTGAGTTGACATTTTCTAAGTCTTTCAAAGACAATTCGAAGGTCTTTAATATGGTCTTCTCTTTTCTTTGATTTGACAACCACGTCATAAACATAACACTCTATTATTTTATGCAGCATGTCATCAAAGATCTTTTGTATTGCGCGTTGGTACATAGCGCCAGCGTTCTTTAATCCAAACGTCATGACCGTGTAGCAGAAGATCCCTTTTGGTGTTCGAAAACCTGTTGCTTCTTGATCTTCAGGTGCCATGTGTATTTGATTGTAACCAGCAGTACAATCCATGAATGAGAGGGCTTCATGACCAGTGGTTGCGTCAATCATCAACTCTGTAACTGGCAAAGGGAAGTCATCCTTCGGGCATGCATCATTAAGGTCTCTGAAGTCGACACATATGCGCAATTGTCCATTGTTCTTTCTGACTAGGACAATGTTTGCTATCCAGGTAGAATATTTGACTTCGCGAATGAAACCTGCTTCTATGAGTTTGTTGACTTCCTTTTCAATTTCAGGTACAAGCTCTGGCTATTTCATAAATGAAATATGGTTTTTTTTATATGGTTTTGTTTAGGTACTAGCTTGGCCACCTATACCTCCACATTTCCATAAATGTTGTGCCTTTTCTCACCCATTGCCTCACTTTACCATATTTTTGTAAGCCCTCGGCTGTGACAGGACCTTGTTTGGTTGGAATGTATGTACGGTAGTTAGAATTGTCTATCATATTAGTTGCATGCATGATTATGTGGGTCGTAGTCTAGGTGAGCGACTATTTCTCTTCCTCTCTTACATATATATGCTTACCATTTGCTTCATGAGAGAATAGTGACCCGTGAGAGTCCAATTTTAAAGGTCTTGCAAGGTCGACGGTTCAACTTTATTTTTAACGACTACATAACTCGTTTGCATGATTCATATTGCTAATTGGTTGTTAGTTGTTGCATTAAACTGGTTTAGGCTTTACAGTTTGCATTTCGCTATGAGATTGAAATCGTTCCATTAGGTCCTAAGATCGAGTCTAGTTCTTGCTTGGAGACAAGCAAGGGTTTGGTTTGGGGAAGTTTGATGCGTGTCATTTATATGATGTTTTACACCCTATTTTACACGCATTTCAGAGCTCAATTATGTAGTTTATGCTACTATTTTCCCTATTTCCGTCTACTTTCGTGTTTTTGTATAATATTGAAGAAATGTGAAGAATCCAGCGGAAATCGAGCCGAATCCGTCCCTGAGTACTTAGCATTGCATTTGACATGGAGTAGCGACTCGAGAGATGAACTTGGTGAGAGTAAAAAAAAAAATATTAAATTTAAACAATTTCATATTATTATATTCATTTCCAACTCAATTATAGGATTAAGCACATGCGCCCTTCATTTGGCACAAAACTCACCAAACCGAACTAAAAATACTCCTCAATAAATGTTAATAAAGCATAGGAGTGAAACCGTCTACAAACAACATCTTTTCCTTTCACGGTTTCTTTCTTTCATCTTTTTTCTCTTTTCTTTCTTTTGTTTTTTTTTTTCATTTTCCAATTCTTTTCTTTTCATCCTCCTTCTTTCTTTTCTACCATCTCCAAATAACGCGATACAGACCAAACTTGGCACAATAAATTATATACCGCAAAAGCATACATTATACTAGCTTGACAAGACAGGCTAAATTTGGATGTAGCTAAGGGTCAACAGGCAAATTTGGCTAATGTGGAGTTCGATGGGTAAAATGAAAAAAGGGAAATTGTAAGCACCTCCCTGCATGTGACACCAACCACTAACCCGAATGTATGCAGGCAAAAAGCAATTGAATTTCATAAATGTGCAAATTAATGATACATGCTATGCAAGGAGTAACTACTCACAATCCTACATGAAACCGGTCACAAATGACACCAGTTATATGAGCTCTAATCCTTAGAAATTATAAGTAGGTTGCCAAAATTCAGGTCAAGTCTATAATCCAGCAAATATTTTAACAAAAACTTGTAGGTATGCATATGTGATTCTACTAATAACATGTCAATTAAGCACGACTTAGGCATAAACAGCTGCAAATGCAATGTCATCATTAAAATACTACCGTTCCGACTCAACCTACATGCTAAAAGAAACGTGCAATTTTTTGAATTTTTTTGAAATTTTTCATTTTTTTTTTGAATTTTCTGTATATATAAGAGAAATGAAATAACAAATGCAAACTGAAGTGCAATAAACGCGAAACAGAAATGCAATAAAACATGTGAATGCAATGCAAAACCCTTCCCCAAACCAAATCACACAATGTCCCCATTGTGCAAAATCATATAAAAGAAACAAAAGGGAAATGGGAATTTGCCATAAATTAACTAAATAAGAAATAAAAGTGACTCGGAAACTCACAAGACTTTAAGCGCAGCAAAAAAAAACCTCCCCAAACCAGCGTGAGCTAGGAGGTTTCTGTAGCCAGCAGTGCTACCATAGATACCTAAAAAGAAACAAAAGTACCGCGCATAATTCCGAGAAAGCAATTTACGAAACGCAAAATTATGTGCAAAATAAGAAAACAGAAGAAAACAGAAATGAATCGGAGAATAAAGTGGAGAAAAGACTCCCTCAACTCCGCAAATCGACCAAACACAACAGGGGAATGGTCGTGAACAGGTACAGCAGCGGGAAGCGGTCGATCAACCACACAATCCAGGCGATCGACCAGGGTGACAGGAACAAAAGCTCCTGGTAGCGGTCAGTCGATCGACCACAATGGCCAGTCGATCGACTGAGATACCTGCTGCAAGTTTCTGATTTCTTCGAATTAGCTCAATAAATTGAGCTAGTATGGTTTATGAACCTGCAAATACACATAATAACGCGCCCAAAATTGCGCAAAACCCAATGTAACAGTCTAAAGTCTTTAAATCCTAAGCAAACTTATAAAAGCGAAGTTTCGCGCACACCAAAGCAATAAATAGTCCAACAAAAGCAATTAAAAGTCTAAAACTTATGAAATAAAAAGTGTTTATCCGCGAAAAATGCGGAAAATCTCCGACCATGGCTTCTAGCTACATGAGGTACCCTCCGCGGTGCTCAACTTCTCAGCACTTCAATCCATCACATCGTCCGACAGGTCAACATCAGAAGCATCTTCCCACACTTGGGCATCCTCGTCAGTCTCGAGCTTCAAGTCTGAAACTGTGACTCGAACTGGCGTCTTCTTAGGCTCCTCATCTGGCTCTTCATCCGTGCCATAGCTAAGACATCCTAGACCGCCTTTTTGAACGATTGGCTCTTTCACAGCTGGAGCAATGAACGACTCTTCCTTCCCCAAACCATTTCCTGCAGTATCCAAAATAGAAGAATTGTCCTCCAATTTGCTCCCAATCTGGGGCGGAGGTGTCACAACAGGAATAGGTACGGGTACTAAAGTAGGCATATCAGAAAGCACAAAATAAGATTTCTTTTCAGAAATCACATTACAAGTAACTGGCCACATAGGGTCTTTCTTCCTAGGGGACTGGGCAAAAACAATGGACTGTTTGCCCACCTTAAAGGTCAAAGTTCTTTCCCCTACATCAATTACTGCACCAGCAGTGTGCAGAAACGGTCTACCCAAAATAATAGGAATGTGAGCATCCTCGGGTATATCCAGGACAATGAAGTCAACGGGGAAAAAGAACTTCCCTATTTGCACAGGGATATCCTCTAAGACCCCTACTGGCTGAACTGCAGAACGATCAGCCAGCTGTACAGTCATATTAGGAACTGCAAACCTGGTTAGACCCAACTTCTTAGCTAGACTCAATGGCATGACACTAATGCTAGCCCATAGATCACATAATGCCTTCTTAATTGAGAAGGTACCAATATTACAGGGGACAGAGAAACTACCTGGGTCAGCTAGTTTACGAGCAGCAGTGTGAGATAAGTATGAACTAGACTCCTCAGTTAAATGCACAGACTCGACATCATTCAAAGACCTTTTCTTAGCTAGCAACTGTCTCATAAACTTCATATATGCAGGTACTTGATTAACTAGATCTAAGAAAGGTATTTTCACATTAAGACTACGCACTAAATCTTCAAATTTACCGAACGTTACCTCATCTTTGGTTGGCACTAGTCTCTCTGAATAAGGGGCTGTAAGAAGCAACTTAGCCCTCTCCTCTAGGTCTCTCATACCGGCATCAGTGGACTTAGGCTGAAAATCCACTACTTTGTCGTTGTTGTAGCTCGAACCTTCTTCAGACCGTCTCAAGAACGAACCATTAACCGTCGTAGGGTCATACTTTGGAACCGGAACTGACCCATCAGCATTTGGATCTTGACTTAATAATTTCGGAGCCGTGGCACCCTGAAACAAGAAATCCCTCAAGTTATCTGGCATTGGAGGACGAAAAGGTTCACGATCAGCAGCATCCTCAGTCGATCGACCAGTGGGGTCGGTCGATCGACCAGTGGGGTCGGTCGATCGACTGATCTCCCTTTTTCCAGAATGATTAGAAAGTTCAGAAAATGTCGCTGAGGAATCCGTGGTGGTCGATCGACTGGGTAAGGCGGTCGATCGACCGTGATCGCTGTTGTTCGTCTTTTTCTCGCTCTTTTTCTTCTTTCCTTTTCCAGCAGCTTTTCCACCTTTTTCAACCATAAATCCCTCGGGTTCATCCTCTACAGTAACGGGTCCAGAAAGGGCAGACCCACTCCTTAATGTGATTGCATTCAAGGTCTCTTTCTGATCCGGCTGCGACGGTAATTGCCCCGGAACTCGAGTTGCACTCTTGCTAGCCAGTTGAGCGATCTGAGACTCCAACATTTTCATCCCGGCCTCTCTAGCTTGAGACTCCTTTAGCAACAAATTTTTCAACTCAATAAAATCGGAACCTTAGAACTGCTGTTGCTGCTGAGGGACATACAGAGGCTTTTGGTATGGCTGCTGCTGCTTATGAGGGGGCACATAGTTCTGCTGCTGTGAAGGTGGAGTCGGATTTTGGACATTCTGGCTACTCCACCTCAAGTTTGGATGAACATTCGACTCAAAATAAGTGTTGGTCTGCCTATAATGTTGAAAAGCAGCACAAACCTCATTGGGACTGATACAAAAATCTGCAACGTGTCCTTCTCCTCCATACCTCTTGCCTGAAAAGGGACAGTCTGAAACAGCGTTCACTTGGTAAATACCTCCCTTTGAAGCTCCTCCTAACTCATACTTGTCAAATCTCGCCGTAAGAGCCTCTAATGCAGCTACAGAAGGAGATTCAGCATCTCTCCTTTGATTTCCCCTAGAATTTCCATGCTCAACTTTATGGGTGGCCATATCTTCAATAATTTTCCACCCCTTAGTCTCTCTAACATTCTCCTGGAATCTGCCATTAGCTGCAGCATCCAGGATAGCCCTCTGATCGTCATAAAGTCCATTATAGAATTGATTGCACAGGCTCCATTGCTCGAACCCATGGTGTGGAATAGTTCGCACCAGCCTTTTGAAACGGACCCATGCCTCATGAAAATCCTCATCAGGTCCTTGCTTAAAGCTCGTGATCTGAGCTCTAATCGCATTGGTCTTCGATGCAGAGAAATATCTTTTATAAAATGCTAGGGCCAGCGAATTCCAATCAGTAATACCATTGGCAGCTCGATCCAGATCTCGGTACCACTCCCAAGCAGCAACACGGAGCGAAAATATGAACATCGTCTCTTTCACCTGGTCCTGGGTCACACCTGTTGGTGGGGGTATGGAACAACAGTAGTCAATGAATATCTCCATATGTTTAGCTGCATCTTCATTTGCAGCTCCCCCAAATTGGTTTCTCTCAACCAAGTTAATATAGGAAGGTTTTGGTTCGAATTTCCTATCCGTCCCAGCTGGCAACGCGAATCCCTTATAGAGATTCTCAGCTTTCGGCTCGGAGTGACTAGCTATACTCGCTTCTTCAGCCATCTCTAGAAAATCTGGAGAAGTAACGGTATCTGTGGAAGAAACTGGAGATGGTGGTGGGTTTTCTTCAAATAATTCGTTCTCGTAAAAACTAGTCCGAGAACTAGGCTCTTCCTCGGACTGTGCTTCTTGAAATAGCCTTCTCTAAACTCGCAGGGTCCTCTCTAGCTCGAGATCAAGGGGAATTAATTCGCCTTTTTGAGACCTACGCATAAGAATAAACTACAACAAGAAGATGAGAAACGTTTAAGGAACAAAAAGATCCTTAAACTAAGAAAAAGACCAAAATAAATAAACAACTAAAACTAACGCTGCCTCCCCGGCAACGGCGCCAAAATTTGATACCTGTCGAAGTGAGTACCAAAAATAATATTTATAAATTCCAAACTACAACTAGCAAGCGGTAGTAAGGGTCGATCCGCAGGGAGGTAGGGAGATAATAGTTGCTTTTAATTTTAGTCTAAGGGTAACAGTTTGAGGGGGTTTTGGATTGAATTATATCTAAATCTGAATGCAAAAATAAATAAACAAGGAATAAAAATAGGAGTAAGCAAATGATAAAAAGGAATGCTAAGACGGTCGGTTCACTATAACTGCGATGGCACACAATCCTAGGTAAGTCCGAAATACAGTCGTGTAGGATGGGTAAAACATATCCTCTCGGTCCAAGTTAACTAGTAGCTTCTTTCGGCCTATGCTACTAGTCCCTAGGTCTCACTAATACTAGCTCTCGTCCTAAAAAGTCATTCCTAAAGCCTAAATTACTTATCTTTCGATCTTAGCAATTTAGTCGTCTTAATTCATTAATTAATGCCCTTCCCTATCTCTCGATCTACGGGTAGGTCAAAACTAAGCATCTAACAAGTCTCCTCTCGGTCTCATTGTTAAATATTGCACTTAACGAATCAAACGATGCTAATCAAACACGGGTCTGGTCGATCGACCACACGACATAGTCGACCGACCAGTTAAGGCAATCGATTGACCATGCCCTAATTCGGGGGTCACCTATTCTACGCCATCTACGCTATAGCTCCCCTACATCTTAGCAAAGGTACTTAGCTACTCATAATGGTGATAATAACAACAATTAAATCGATAAAAACTATAAATGAAAACATGATTAATATTGTTAAGCAATAAAAACGCAATAAAGTAATTAAGGTTTCGGGAACTATCTAGTAATTTCTAGACTAAAAGAGCAAATAAAGATTAACAGTAAATTGAAGAACAGAATTACCGAAGATTAGGATCCGGAAGCAATGAACTTTATTAGGAAAACTAAATTATGAAAAGTATCTAATTTATTGAAAACTACTAAATAATAGAAGGAACTGAATGATAAAGCATAATAGATCCCCTTGGTTTTCAATCTGAAGTTACGTTATAAAGGAAAGATAACGTGACTTCTTTCCAAAACCCTAATTACATTGGGCTTTCTAATTCTCGTTCTCAAATTGCGCGTCAGATCGTGGGGTGGTGGATCGACCACTTGGACCAGTCGATCGACCAAACTCCGTTGTACAATAGCCTCTGATAATCGCGCTCTGGTCGATCGACTGATTGCTCTTTCTGCAGACTTCTGTTCAGCATTCTGTCAGTCTATAAACCACTGTAGCTGGTAATCTGCTTCTGAAACTCTCACAAATTTATCTTTCAAGCCTTGATACGCGCACCAAGTTCATCTCTCAAGTCACTACTCCATGTCAAATGCAATGCTAAGTACTCAGGGACGGATTCGGCTCGATTTTCGCTGGATTCTTTACATTTCTGCAATATTATACAAAAACACGAAAGTAGACGGAAATAGGGAAAATAGTAGCATAAACTACATAATTGAGCTCTGAAATGCATGTAAAATAGAGTGTAAAACATCATATAAATGACACGCATCAGTAAGCCCATAAGCATGTGAGCAGTTAGCATATAAGCAACTATCATGCAATGTCTTACGCGAAGGGAGATAGAAGTTTTGAATGTTGTGAAGCTTAAAGGCGCGTCTTGTTACTCGTAGATTGGTGATTTGATAGATTAGACACACGTGACCGGTGCGACATTAGCTCACACGGACGTATACTGACAAATGGCCAGTCGTGAACGTGATACAAACCCAGTATCGACACGACACGGGGGTGACTCTGACAGACTTTGCACATGTAAGTGCAACTCCTAGCCAAGAAAGGGTGACAACGCACATCAGATCCTTGGATTGGAAGGTCCGCTCAGCTGGGGAACATGAATTGGTTATCTTCTCCAGACATCTTTGCCCTTGTTTGCTTGTTTGAGATCCCTTCTCGAGTTTTGATGATTCAGAGAGCAGAACCAAGACCTTGTCATTGTCCGAACCTAGCACTAGGCTATGGGCGGTTTTATTTTGGAATGTAGTTGAGACTCAAAAGATGTTTGAGGTCAAAGGACGGGTGGCGTCTTGAAAGAGAAGCCCACAAAGTGAGAAGGTGGGATTTTGAAAAAACAAGGAATGGAAGATGTCTTAAGGAAGAAGCCCCCAGTAAAGAGGTATAAGATTAATTTTTGCAGCTGGGTGGGCTGCTTTTGAGGATTAATGTTGATGGTTAAGATTGAAATGGGTGTGCGGTTGTGTCCTTGTTGGAGGACTGCCTACGTATTCGCGTGTTTGCGAAATCAAACCAGATCGTAGTTCTGAGTTGGTTTTTGAGGATTGAAAATTGGAAATATTGTGGAAGGAGTATGTGGTTGTGCCCTTGTAATAGGACTGCCTGCGAATTCGCGTGTTTGCGAAATCAAACCAGGTCGTAGTTCTGAATGTTTGTTGACAATTAATTTTGAGGTGTATGGTTGCGTCCTTGGAGGACTTCCTACATATTCACGTGGTGTGAAATCAAACCAGATTGTAGTTCTGAATGTGTTTGTGTGGGGGTGTGGTTGTTCCCTTGTAAAAGGATTGCCTACGTATCCACGTGAAGTGAAATCAAACCAGATCGTAGTTCAGAATGTGTGCCTAAGCGAGTTGTTAGGACCTTACAGTGTGAGGGTCACGACGGTAAACTCCGTTTGGTGACTCGAGAAATTGATTTGAGATAATTCCTCCTTGATCATGAATCGAAGAGGTATGATTTGTAAAAATGTTCCTTATCATGTGAGCACACTAAAAAGTGGACCCTAAGGGTAGACTAGGTATGTCCTGTTCTCGGTAGCAAAGCATTCGAGGACTCTGTATCTGGGTCAGGGTGCAAATGGCTTCGACATTATGGAATGTGGAGCTTGGTAATGATAGGTTTGTTTGATAGATAAAAATCTGGAGTTGAGGGTCACGACGGTGAATTCCGTTTGGTGACTCGAAGGTTGATTGGAGAGAAATCACTCTTGATCATGAATCGAAGAGGAATAATTTGTGAAAAGGTTTCTTGTTACGTGAGCACACTAAAAAGTGGTCTCTAAGAATGAAATATGCATGTCCCGTTCCAGGGAGCAATGTTTTTTGAAGACTCCGTATCTGGGTCAAGGTGAAAATGGCTTCGACATTATGGAATTTGAAACTTGATAATAAGAGGTTTGTTTGACAGAAAAAAATCTGGATTTTGTATTTTGTGGTGTTTAGGCCGATGGGTTACGACTTGTAATGTGGTGCGGAATGGGGTCTCAGACTTGATGTGGCCTAAGCACGAAATGGTTGGTAAATAAATGTGGGATCAGAATCCCATGTCTGGACCTTAAAGGTTAAGGTGTGATATTTTGAGCTTGAGTGGGGGAATCATCAGAATCCTAGATATGTCTCCCTGTAGCAGTCTCTAGAAGGACTTAGGGATGAAGCAGTTTTGATTATGATCTCGAGGGAAATCCCCAAGATCCTAGATAGGTTTCCCTGTAGAAGTCTCTAGAAGGACTTAGGGGTGAAGTAGTTTTGGTTATGATCTTGAGGGGAATCCCCAAGATCCTTGATAGGTCTCCCTGTAACAGTCTCTGGAAGGACTTAAGGGTGAAGCAGTTTTGGTTATGATCTTGAGGGGAATCTCCAATATCCTTGATAGGTCTCCCTGTAACAGTCTCTGGAAGGACTTAAGGGTGAAGAAAGGTTGGGTTTGTTGTTAGTTGACGAGTCTTGAGCTATCATTTTATCTGTTTGACATCAGGTTTTGGTATTTTTGCGTTTTGTACTTGTTGGTCTCGGAGTTTGGAGGGAAGAAACGTTGGTCATGGGCTTTGGACTTGTTGGTCCTGGACTTGGTGTTTTGGACTGACTTGTTTGGTGCTTTGGACTTGTCGGTCCGGAATTTGGTGTGTTGGACTCGTTGGTCCTGGGCTTTGGACTTGTTGGTCCTGGACTTGGTATTTTGTACTCACTTGTCCAGGATTTTGTGTGTTGGATGCTTTCTTTGGATTTTGGCCTTTTTAGGAAAAGGGTTTCAATCTTGTTTTGTTTTGATTTTGGCTTGGGTTTTGGCCTTCGCCTGAGTAGCTTTTGGCTATAGTTTTTGCTTTGATTTTTGCTTTGGCTTTGGCCTTGAGTGAATTTCTTTTGGCTTTGGTTTTTGCTTTGACCTTGAGCTTTGGATTTGGGGAATGGATATTGGCTTGGGCCTTTGATTTTGGCCTTTCGCTTTGACTTTAGGTGAATGGCTATTGGCTTGGGCCTTTGATTTTGGCCTTTTGTGTTCGGGTTTGTCCGGAGTCGGACTAATGGGTTTGAGCATTCCTTCTGAAGCAAGTATCTCCAGAGCGGTGCCATATGCTATTCCCATATCTGTGAATACCCTTTGATGTTTTCCCGTGATTCCAACATTGGTGTTTTTGGGGATGTTTTTGTGAGTTTTGTTTTTGTTTTTGTTTTTATCAATCCTGGGCGGAAACAGGATTTGGTCATTGTCAATGGACAGTTTTGAGGAAATTGGTTGATATTTTGAAGGGTATTTTGGTGAGGCAATTTCATGTTCTTTGTTGGTGGGTTCTTAGATGTGGGAACCGTCGGATGACTTCATTTTCAACAGTTGTTGGTTGGTGAACAGAGGGTTGGTTTCCTTGATGGTCAGGTTCATTTTCGGTACTACCACACCTCTTCTCCAAATTAGCTACCCGAGTGTTCAAATCATCGATAGCCACTTGCAGCTTTGAGAATATGGTGTTGATGGAGACGGAGATCATGGGTATATCGCCTTGTAGTCCATGTTCACTAATTGCACGAATTTTTTCATTGTTAGGAAGGATGAGATGAGAGCAACCCAAGGAAAGTTCCTGATTGTGTCCAATAGGGTTTTCTGGAGGGTTGTTTTTATTGTTGGCAAGTAGTTGGCTTTCAAGGAGCTTAACCCTTTGCTCAATATCAGAAAAGGGAAAATTCCCGGTTATCATTTTGTCCTCAAATTGGGAGAGACGAGTGCTCAAGTTTTCCATGGTAGCCAGGAGTCGAGGGACCATGTTGTTGGTTTCAGCAGAAGTCATGGCGGATGAAGGTTGATCAGCTTCTTGAATTTCTGGTTGGCGATCGATGGCACCCAAGGGATTCCTATTTGACATAACGATAGGCGTTATAACTTGTCTTGGCAAGGGATTGCACAAACAAAGGCAAGTACGACACATATGTATTAAAGGCGGTTATGTCGTGAAGACGCGACGGTGTGAATAGGTTATAAGTTCATTAAAGATTGTGAATGACCTCTTGTGTTTGAACTCTTGGTGTATGACTTGAATTTAGACTCGAGTGTCAACTTTGGCATAGTGATGCCTAGACAGACAACTTCCGACTGAGTTTGGATGTTTGTCGATGGAGTGACGCCGTTGGACGAGACATGTACACAAACTTGACCCTTGACCCGTAATGTAGGGGAAATGCGGGTTTAAAACCCGACAGGTTTTGACTCTGCTAACGCCATTGAAGATGTCTTGACAGTTAGGCGACACGACCTAGACCAGAAGATAGGTACTAAATTCGGCAGAGACTCGACGTTATCTAGACGACTTAACTTGAAATCGACTGGACTCTAATCGACTCAAGGCTGAATCGGAAAGGTGTACTGAAATTTTCGAAAATAGAAATTTTCAAAAAGATTCATTTGTCGTTTTATGTACGGCTTCCGATGAGTAGGATCTTTGAAAGGTTGGCCAGTTGAAAAGGTTGTCTTAGGTTTGTTTTCAAAAGACGGTTTTAGTTGGGATTGCAGCGGCTCTGAAAACAATGTGTTGTTTCCGAAGACGATTTTTGAAATTCCGAATCACGGATTTGAAAATCGAGAATTGAAGAATTTGGAATCGTCATCACAATGGCCATGAAAACGGTTAAATTTGTTTTTAAAGGACTAAAAATTTGGTCGAAAATTTGAAACGGTTAAATTTGTTTTCAAAGATTTGATTTTGATTTGAAATTTGAAAACGGTTAAATTTGTTTACAAAAATTTGATTTTGAATTGAAATTTGAAAACGGGTAAAGTTGTTTTCAAATGGTTTCAAATTGGATTTCAAATCTGAAAACGGTTAAATTGGTTTTCAAAGATTTGATTATGGAAATTATGAGGATTGAATTCGTCATTACGACGGGTTAGAAAACCGTTTAACTTTTGAAAGACGGTATGCAAATCGAAAAGTATGAGAATCGAAATCGTCATTATGACGGCTTAGAAAAGCCAAATTTGATTTCGAAAACGAGATTCGAAATTTTGAAAGTTGCACGGGTTGAAATAGTCACTACGACGGCTTAGAAAAACCAGATTTGATTTCGAAAACGAGATTTGAAATTTGGAAAGTTGCACGGGTTGAAATAGTCATTACGACGGTTTGAAAAACGTTTTTGTTTGAAAATTGATTTCGAATTTTGAAAATTCGAGGGCAGAATTCGTCATTACGACGGCGTAAAAGGGCGCTTTGAGAATGCAATGGTCGGCTAGGGACCGAGGTTTGAAACGGCCATTATGACGAGGTAAAAGGGTATTTTGAAATGGTTTGTGAAAACCAAGGTTTGAAATCGTCATTACAACGGTATAAAAAGGTGCATTTTAAAACGGTTGTGAAAACCGGATTTGAAAATCGTCATTACGACGGCCAAGAAAGGCATGTTGAAATGGTTGTAGAAAATCGTCATTACGACGGCCTAAAAAGGCGTGTTTAAATGGTTGTAAAAAAACGGATTTGAAAATCGTCATTACGACGACCTAAAAAGGCGTGTTGTTTGAAATGCAACGGTCGGCGAAAGACCGAGGTTTGAAACGGCCATTATAACGGCGCAAAAAGGTGTTTTTGAAAGTTTGAAAATGACACAGAAGGACTTATGATCATATAACACATAAGCACACGCAGTTTCATTATATTATGCATAATGCTGACACGGGTTTTGGCTTAAAAGGGTGGGTTACACACCAAGCGATCAAGCCCCGATTTGCGAGAGGGATACCAATCCAAACAAAATGTGTAAGGAGGGTGCCCTAACCTCATGCTCGAAGGTGATGAAAGCTCTTTGACGAAACAGAAATGTGTAACGTCAACGGTATGCTTGACTCAATCGGGATTCGAAACGCGTGAATGAGAAAACTCACGCCGACGAGACGATCCAATTGGTCGATAAAGGTTAGGTTGTGGGCCCGGACAAGGAACCCGACTTATGACCGTAATATCAATTAATGCACTTTAACCACGACCTCGTTCGAGTTTCACCGCCAAGGATCACAAAGACACAAGTGTCCTAGTTTTCCTCAGCGGAGTCGCCAATCTGTGGATTTGGGCCACCTACCGGTCCGTAGTCATGGGCCACCTGCATGCCAAGCCAATATGTGGACATGCAGCGGTCTAGAAAGCCACGCTCGGTGGCGTTGAAATGCTTTCGACCGGATCATTTTAGATCGGTTGGTTTCTGATACCGTCGTTAGGTACCAAAAATAAAATACCTAGTTACACTAACAAAAGCTAGCAGTAAGTAGGGTCGATCTCCACAGGGAGGCGGTCACTATCTACTTGTCTATTCGGTCTGTCTACGGTCACAAGATGGGGGTTTGATTGTTTTGACTAAACTAATGAGATTAAGGCAAGAGAAATAGAGATAAGAGAAATTAAGCAGAGGGAAAGAAAACTAGGATGTCGGTTCATCAATGAACGTCAATTAATTCTAGTTAAGGTCACAGACTAGTCGATGTGTAGGTCTAAGGGGCAATGAATATCTCCTTCCGGTCTCAATTCGCCCTAAAATACTATTAGCTTAACTTCCGCCCTCACTAAAGCATTTTATTGTTCACTGCGGGTCTCACCCCTTCCAACCTTCCGGTCTAGGTCAAGGCTTACCAAGATTAAAATAGGCTAAATGCATCGATTCAAATAGCTAGATACAATTAAAGCAGTGATAAACAACATAGATAAAGCAACAACGATAGATCTGTAAACTAATTAGCAATTAACATCCATTCATCGACTCCCTAAATCCTAGTAGGGTAATTAGCCAGACATAAGTAAATAAAGAAAAAGAATAAAGGGTAGAAGAACAATAAGCATTAATTAAATAAAAGAGAAAAGGGAAGGAAAGAGTTACAGACTAAAATCCGGCAAAGTAGAGAAAAGTAGTGTCTAACAGAGAAAAGAGGAAAAGTGACGTCTCAAGTGTCAAAAGAGTCGTACCTAGCTATTCTGTCATCTTCCTATTTATAGGAAAGGCGATTTTATTTGACCTAGAAACAAAATAAAGCTAAAAAGCCCGAGCTCATTAGCAAACCACTCGATCGAGCCCTTTAGAACTGCTCGATCGAGTAAAACTAAGCTCAAACCACTCGATCGAGTGAAAAATCTAATCGATCGAGTAAACCCTAAAATGCAACTAATCGATCGAGTAGAAAAAGGAGTCGATCGAACATAATTGAACTCGATCGAGTACTTTCTAGCGCACATTTCCTACTTCGCGCACTGAACTTCATATGGCTGCCATTTCTTCGTTTCTTGGGCAAACAGGGCGTTTCCGGTGGCGTTGGAAGCTAAGAGGACAAGCTTTCATATCCAATTGGAATCACCTGAAAATCAGTTGCATAACCCGAGCTAAGGCTCTTAAAAGTAGGCACTAGCAATTTGAAGTTCTTCCTTTGCTCGCCTAGCTATTTTACTTCTTTGCGCATCTCAAAATAGCTACATTCCCACTCCAAATCTTCCTCCAAATGCATGCTAAACGGACGGTAAAAGGCTCAATTTCACTACTTTCTGGTCCATTCCTGCAAATAGAACAAAACAAACCAAAGTAGCATATTCGGGGCATTTCGTAGCATAAAACTACGATAATAGCATAGAAATACGTGCATAAAAAGGCCTAAAAGGACTATATAAAATGCACGTATCAGTTTCGTCTCGGTAAAGGTCTCAAAACGATGCAGATATGTTCGGAGTCGCCACCAAGCATTTGTGGGATGCTTGGAACCCGTTCGAATCCCCTTTATACCTCGCTCAAACGAAGCACAATGCAGTGTTTGACATAGGTACTAAAGATAAGGACTCGTCCCCCTTTTAGCATTCTATGCCTAAAATGACTCTCGTACGCCGTGGATAAGGCAATCCACTATCCAAAGGTTCTGAGTAAGGGGTGAGGGTACGTATTAGGAAGCCCTTTAATCGGAACCCAATCCCGCCCGCGTTAGCGGCCTCTACTGATCGATCGTGGTTGCTTAAGTGCAAAAGGTTATAAAACGGTGTAAATGCATGAATGTGCATCCAAAAGCTTAGCCTAACATGTGAGCATTTGCTAAGTCGGTTTGTTTATCCACATAGCATGAAATTGATGTCGAAGTTGGATTTAGATTGATTTGCATGTGAAGACGGAAATTAAACATCCATTTACCAAATTCGGGTTATGATGCTTAACACGATCCATTTGTTTGAAAAAGTGTGTTTAAAGGATAAAGTGTAAAATGTAAACTCGTCAATCTGATCCGTCACGTATGCGGATAAACCGTAATAGGGATCGTCCTAGACAAGTACCAAAATGAGGTAGAACAGTTCCAGGCAGCCCTGTTAAGGCGCGAGCCTATTGGAGAGGTAATGGGCTATGTCCAGGTTTTTAGATAAGAAAGCAGACGACCTCTTGGGGCGCGAGCAATGAGCCGACCCAAGGGGGCGTCTCCTATTTCTTGAAAAGGTTATTTAAAACCGTATTTATGATGAAAGATTCGCAAATGTAATTTTCATGACTCGGAATAATTACTATTGTGTTAGTAACATTCGGTGTCGGATTTGCAAGTTTGAAAAGCATAGTTTACAAATAAAAATGTAAAATGTTTGATTATGAATTATGACTAATATAAACCGACATGGTATAAACAGCCAAGGATGATTATGAATTATGACTAATATATTTACAAATGTAAACAAATGAGAAAAATGGTAAGTAAAATAAAAGGGTGTTAAAATACCCATTAAAATGTAATTAACCATAATATTATCGAGTCACGGAATAAACCGTCATGGTATAAGGAACCAAGGATGATTTTTGTAATGGTCAAAATATGTTTATCATAAAAATGAATTAAAATGGTAAATAAAAGAAAAGGATTTCCTTTAAAATGTAATTAGCCAATTAATATCACCGAGTCACGGATTAAACCGTCATGGTATATGGAACCAAGGGTGATTATTGTTGGAGTAGTGTCCTCCACAATAAGTGCGTTTACATAATAAATCTCGTAAAAGGAATATCAGGGATTTATTTATTTATTTGTCAGCTGGTCATCGTTAATCGGTAATGATTGGCTAACTAGAGTTTGACATTACTGTCATGTGACGGCGGTGGTCAGCTGATCCCTTTAGGTCACACCTATAGGATGACGCCCAAAGAGAATAAATTAATTGTTTGTATGAGATACGAGATAATTAATTCCTTGTATTATTTGACTTTTAATTAGTCACGGAAATGTAATATTTGATGACGGGTTACGAACTCGGGACAAGGAGATTTGTTATTTAATTATGTGATATTTAAATAATAAATTTATTAGAATTTATTAATTAATTGTTAATTAATTAATTTTATACGATATGTGTATATGTTTTGAGGTGGAATTAATTAGCTATTAAATTTTACAAGAGGTTGTAAAATTAGCTAAATGGGTTAATATTGACACATTGTATGTTGATAAAATGACTTATGATTACTTAATAGTTAAGTAGTCATTGGTAGTTAATTTATATTATTTAAGTGTTAAATAATCAAATTAATATTTAATTATGTCAGATAATTAAATATAAGACTTATAAGCATTTGTGGGGCAAATGTCGAAAATCGAAATGGACCCGAAGGGAACCATTTGGACAGATTTTTATACACTACTAATACACTCATTGTGAGTGGAAAAGGTAGGCATTTCCCACTAGCATTTGTATGTGAATTGTATACATTTGCATGCCTATATATACCTAAGTCATTCCATCATTTCTTAGGTTGGAAATTTGAAGAAAAATTGATCTTTGTGTGCTTGTTGTGGATGGTTCATATACACCATCAAAAGACCATATTTTTCTTCTTATTTTGTTCATCCTTTTACAATAAACACATATAAAAGTAAACTAATAATATTATCAAGGTAATAATATTAATTAGTACATTAAATATACATATTACAAAGTTACTACTACTATTAACTAGTTATTAATTTTAGTAGTTTTTTGGGCTTATCTTGGGTGCCACCTTAGGAGATTACCTATTTTGGTAATTTTGGTGTATTTGGAGGATCATCCACATTCATATAGCTCAAGAAATACAAAGGTAGGAGACCTTTGTAGTGCCCTTACTTGCCTTATACAATGTAAGAAACTTTTGTCTTAAGATGGTTTAATACCATCTTTTATACTTTTATTTGCATGCATGTAGATTTAGACCACTTTAAATTAATTTGTAATTTTAATATCATAAGATGAGTATTAATTTGGTCTAAATAACTAACAAGTGGTATCAAAGCATTGTTAAATACATGCATGTTGTTTTAAGACGATTTTAGTAATTTATGAGATAACTTAATAAAATTGATATTATGTTACTAAAATTAGTTTTATCACATATTATGGTCTTGCATGTAAATAATCTGGTCTTAAGATGATATGGGACGAAAATTTGATTTTTTTTAAATTTTTCCACTTTTTATAACTTAAAATGGCATAAAATTGAGTAAAAATGCATTAAAATTAATTAAGAGTTAATTAAATTTGGTTTCATGTTAATTTTATGCATGTTTATGTAGAAATAACCACTTGCATGTTCTATTTATGAGATAAGTAGATACTTTAAATTAATGTGATTAATTTAGGTTGTTTATTAATTTTTATTTGATAAAAAATTGGTAAATAATGGTTATTTTGCAAATAAATATTGATTTAATTTTTTGGCTCGAAATTTTTGAATTTTTAGCTCCTGAAAAATGTTCCAAAATGTATAAAATTTAATTTTAAATTTGTTTCAATTTTTATGGTTTGATTTAGAATTAAATCGTAAAAATTGTCCGTTTATCAATTAAATTGTGAAATCGTTTTAAATAAATTTTAAAAACAAAAAATTTCACTTGCATGGCATTTTTGGTGTAAGACCAGAATGTTCATGGCTTTGAAATTTATTTTTCCATAAATTTTTAAATTAAATGGAATTTTGTATGATAATTGTGAATTATTATATCATTTTTGTCATAATTATGTTTTAATTCCCATATAAATTCAAGATAATTGTTGAGAATAATTATTTTGATATTATACCAGATTAGTATGATGATTAAGTCTTAAAATTATTTTAAGAATTGATTATGAATTTTTATTGGTAAAAATTCCGTCAAACCAAGCTCAAATGATCGTTGTTGGTAAGTTAGACGATTTGGCATGTCATTTTTCCATAATGCATTTTATTATTCATTTGGATGAATGTTTTTTTTTATCATTTTAATTATGTAATTTTTCCTAATATGGTCATAGGTAGAAGTTGGTATTTTCCGTAATGTAAGGGAACATCGACTTGTTTTGTAATTAATTGCGATTTCAAATCGCCTAATTTGTAATTAATTAATAGTTTTTATTTTAATTTTATTACAAATTGTATAATAGGGTATTGTTATGTAATTTAATTATTAGTAATTAGATGAAGCATCTATAGACGGAGTTTTCATGAAGACAGTGTTTTCGGAAAGGCGTTCCGAAATCCTAAAGAAGGAGGCCAATTTATGAAGACTCAAGGGACCAAGGAGTTGGTTTCCGAAGTGTAATAATTTTAGTTAATTAGATTAACTAGGTGGCCATATTAGGACTTGTTTGTTTTAATTCATTTATGCATTCATACCAAATCGTCACTACATGTTTTATTTTTGTTGTTATCGATTTAATTGTCTAGCATTCACCAATTTAGTTCACTTAAAAGTGATAGACAATTAAATTGATAAGATCTCTCACATTTGTTTAAAATTGAGATTAAGCCTTACCAAATAATAGCACCTATGAATCCCTTCTTCATTAGAGGTAGGTTCGGATCACCGAGGTACACTCTTTTTACGTTGGGTAAGTAGGGTAATAAAAGTTATTACGCGTGAAAATTGGTTGGACTCAACGGGATAAATATGGGTTGAATCGGTCCACCGTGCTCATATTTATTCTGGGCTAAAAGATAGATTTTAAGAAAATCCGTCAACCAAGAGTTCTAGTAGTAGAATCAGTCAAAGTTGTTGACTCACCAAATTTATATAAATGTGGGTTGAATCGGTCCACCGTGCCCGTGTTTATATAAAATTGGATCTTGGAATCATTTATATAATTCAGTGGGAGATCATTATATAAATGGGAACTTGTTAAATAGTTTCACAAGTTAAATATTTCTAGACGATAAATGTTAATCTTTCCTTTATTTCCTTTGTAGTAATCACGATGACTTCTACTAGTGAAACCGTCACCATAGCTAGAGATTCATGGCTAAGTTCTTTTATGGACAAATATGTTTTAAAAGCCGACGGTAGTAATTTTAAAGATTGGGAGGAACAACTTCGATTAGCTTTCGCAGGTGATGGCAAATTACGCTGCCTTGTCAATCCCTCTCCCCCTTCGCCTAGTACTAGGGCCACTGCCGATGTAAGGGAGGCTTTTTCAAATTATCAAAAGGAATCCGTCGCAATAAAAAATGTTTTGATTTTTTCAATGGATCCTGCTTTACAAAGGCAATGTGTCAAGTTTCGCGATGCACATGAAGTATTCTCGAGGCTTTCTACTATGTTTTCTCAAGCCCCACGAATAATTCAATATGACACCGCAGTTCGTTTCTTTGAGGCTAACCTCAAAGATGGTCAACCTGTAAGTTCACACGTACTTAAAATGATTGAGTACGTGGAAACTTTAGAGGGGTTGGGATGCAAGATCCCCGACGGACATTTGGTGGACCGAGTGCTCCACTCTCTCTCGCACGTCAAGGGATTTACCCAATTTAGAGTAAATTACAATATGACGAACATGAAAAAGAGTTTACATGAGCTCCATTCTCTGATTGTGCAAGCAAAGAAGGACATGGGATTGAGTGGGAGTACAAGGAAATATGTGCTTGCGAAAAATGTGAAGGGGAAGAAGCAATTTAAGAGGAATGCAGGTAAGAAGCCCATTCAGGTAGAGGGCAAAGGTAAAGCAATTGCGAATTGCTCTACCAAGCCTAAACCTATAAAGGGTAATCCTCTTAAAGATACTTGTAATTACTGTAATAACAAGGGACATTAGAGGCGTAATTGTACTAAGTACCTGGATGACATAAAAGCTGGCATTGTGAAGCCAACATGTAATTTCTAAACCGAATCTTTTATGATAGACATAAATTATGCTTCAAATACAACTTGGGTATTAGATACTGGTTGTGGACTTGTGGTTCTCATTTGTGCAACCATTTGCAGGGCCTAAAAAGCATAAGAAAGCTAAACAAGGGTGATGTCGATCTCCGAATGGGAAACGGGTCTAAAGTAGCCGCCGTCTCAGTAGGAACTTATGTACTTAGTTTAGCTTCAGGAATGCAGTTGCATCTTAATAATTGTTATTTTGTACCAACACTATCTAGAAATATAATATCCGTATCTGTGTTAGACACAGAAGGGTTTTCCTTTGTAATTAAAGACAAGTGTTGTAATTTTTCCCTTAATGGGATTGTATATAGTCAAGCTATTTCAATCAATGGTATTTATATTCTAGATACTTTCAACGATGTTTATAATTTAGATAATAAAAGACTCAAAACCGGTGATCCTGATTAATCTTATTTATGCCATTGTCGATTAGGACACATCAACGAGAAGCACATTAAAAGACTAGTGTCGACTGGTGTAATTAAACCTTTTGATTTCGAATCATTTGGTACATGCAAATCTTGTCTTCTTGGCAAGATGACTCGTTCACCTTTTCTAGGAAAGGGATCTCGAGCTAGTGAGTTGTTGGGTTTAATACATACCGATGTATGCGGTCCAATGACAGTCACTGCTATACGTAATTATGACTATTTCATTACTTTTACCGATGACATGAGTAGATATGGGTATATCTACTTAATGAGGTATAAAAGTGAAGCTTTTGATAAGTTCAAAGAGTTTCAGAATGAAGTAGAAAACCAATTAAATAAGAAGATTAAAGCATTACGATCAGATCGTGGTGGGGAGTATTTAAGCAATGACTTTAAAGATCACCTTATAAACTCCGGTATTGTATCTCAGTTAACTCCTCCTGGCACACCACAATTAAATGGTGTGGTTGAAAGGAGGAATCGAAATTTATTAGATATGGTTCGATCGATGATGAGTCAAACAGAGTTACCTAAGTCATTCTGGGGTTTTGCCATTTTATCTGCTATACAATCACTTAATAAAAGTCCCACTAAAGCAACTGACAAAACTCCATATGAGATATGGAAAGGGAAAGTCCCGAATCTGCGATACATGAAAGTATGGGGTTGTGATGCTTATGTCAAGAGCAAGTCTGACGATAAGCTTGCACCTCGTTCTGAAAAGTGTATTTTTGTAGGCTACCCTAAGGAAACTTGTGGATATTACTTCTACAATAGTAACGAGAACAAAGTGTTTGTGTCTTGTGAAGCTGTCTTTCTAGAAAAAGAGTTTATTTCTAGAAGACAGAGTGGGAGAAAATTTGAACTTGATGAAGTTCAAGAGCCACAAACTAATATGACAATACAGGAAGATGTTCCTTCTACATCTGAATCAGTTATTATTCCTTCTGAACCTAGGAGGTCAGAAAGGGTTAGTCGCCAGCCTGATAGATAACTTGGTATTATCGAGGAAGATGGTGACTATGAGGTTTTACTTTTAGAAAGTGATGAACCCAAGACCTATAAAGCAGCTATTATGAGTTCTGACTCTAAGGTATGGCTCGAGGCCATGCAATCCGAAATGGATTCCATGTACGATAATCAGGTATGGGACCTGGTTGACTTACCTAAAGATGTTCGACCTCTTCAATGTAAGTGGATATTCAAGATTAAAATCGGCATGGATGGACATAAAGATGTCTATAAAGCTAGATTGGTTGCAAAAGGTTTCACCTAGGTTCATGGTTTACACTATGATGAAACTTTTTCACCAGTTGCTATGCTTAGATCTGTTCAGATAATGTTAGCGATTGCTGCATTTCATGATTATGAGATATGACAAATGGATGTCAAAACCGCTTTCCTGAACGGGTTTCTGGAAGAGGAAGTGTTCATGACACAACCTGAGGGTTTTGTGGATCCTAAAAATCCTAACAAAGTATGCAAACTTAAGAGATCCATTTATTGTCTTAAGCAAGCGTCAAGGAGTTGGAATCATCGTTTTGATCATGTTATTAAACAGAATGGTTTTTCTCGAAGTGTTGAGGAACCATGTTTATACATGAAGTTTAGTGGGAGTAAAGTTGTTTTCTTACTTCTTTATGTGGACGACATATTACTCATTGGGAATGATGTTGATATGCTTGCTTCTGTTAAGAAGTGGTTGGGAAATCACTTCCAAATGAAAGATTTGGGAGAAGCTCAACGCATCTTGGGTATTCGGATCTATAGGGATAGATCCAAAAGGATATTAGCATTGAGTCAAGAAGCCTATATTGATAAGATTCTTGGCCGATTCAATATGAAAAACTAGAAGAGAGGTTTTCTACCTATGGGCAGTGGGATCACTTTGAGTAAATCACAGTGTCCTACTGAGCCTAAGGATATTGAACGCATGAAATCGATTCCCTGTGCTTCCGTTGTTGGATCGATCATGTATGCTATGATGTGTTCTCGTCCTGACGTCTCGTATGCTTTGAGTATGACGAGTCGTTTTGAGAAAAACCGGTGAGAGTCACTGGATAGCCGTCAAGAATATTCTGAAGTACTTGAGAAGGACTAAAGATTCATTCTTAGTGTTTGGATGAGAATCTGAATTACGTGTAAGAGGTTATACGGATGCCAGTTTCCAAACCGATAGGGATGATTTGAAATCCCAAGCTGGTTTTGTCTTTTTGTTGAACGGAGAGGGGCGGTTTTTGGAGAAGTTTCAAAGAGTCTCGTGGATCTGCCGATTCTACAACGGAAGCCGAGTACATTGCAGCCTCGAAGCCGCAAAGGAAGCTGTTTGGATTAGCAATTTTAGAGGGGTGAAAGTAGTTTCGACCGCCGAGGATCCTATCACTTTGTATTGTGATAACGGTGGGGCTATTTTTCAAGCAAAAGAGCCCAAGTCTAGTAACAAGTCTAGACATGTACTTAGGAAATTTCATGTAATTATAGATTTAATAGAAAGGAAAGAAATTACAGTTTGTAAGGTTGGGACAGCTGACAACATCGCTGATCCTTTAACCAAGCCATTGTCTCAATCTAAACATGATAGTCATGTAATTTCGATGGGATTGAGACGAATGCCAAAACTGTTGTAAATTATATGATATGTAATAATAAAAATATTGTATTTATTATTTCATATATGATAAGTTGCATTTATCGTTATATTCAGTTTTATGTCTGAATTTATATACTTTGTTTTCTCCAAATAGGTTGTAAAGACAATGTCGAACCCTATTAAGTGAACTGGATTAACATTGTATTTTGTCCCTAGTTACTTAATGAGGTGACGTCTCGGAGTGACTAGATTGTAAGGCGATAGATGACAGGTTCGACTGTCATATGGTCATGGTGATGACTGGTCGATTACATAGGCATATTGTGAGACAATTTGTCGGACAGTGACCGTTTATAGAGTCCTTTTATTGCTAGGTCGTGGCGAGGATTTCTATTTATTCCTTCGAGTCAATTCTTTAGACTGGTGACTATTTGTCTGAGTTGGTACGGTTCTCCGGTGGCTTTGGTTTTTGTTCTAGGTCGCACCGTAAAAGGAGGCCGATGAGCATTTATTGGGTCATTGTTATCTGTATCGAATGAAGAAAATAGGTCAACGGGATTGTCCTTTTAAGTCATATTTTATCTTAAGGCCACTCGAGGAGAGATGACTGTGAATGCGTGGCCACGCTCGGATGCGATCTATAGTAGATTATCCGGTCAGACAGTCATTCTCCTGATCGAGGAAACCACTTTATGATATGATCACGTGCAAGAACGACCTGAAAAACATCTTGCATTGAGTGGGAGATATTTTTGGACAAGAGAATTGGTAACACACACTTGTGTCGGACAAGTGGGAGATTGTTGGAGTAGTGTCCTCCACAATAAGTGCGTTTACATAATATATCTCGTAAAAGGAATATCAGGGATTTATTTATTTATTTGTCAGATGGTCATCGTTAATCGGTAATGATTGGCTGACTAGAGTTTGACATTACTGTCGTGTGACGGTGATCGTGTGATCCCTTTAGGTCACACCTATAGGATGACGCCCAAATAGAATAAATTAATTGTTTGTATGAGATACGAGATAATTAATTCCTTGTATTATTTGACTTTTAATTTGTCACGTAAATGTATTATTTGATGACGGGTTACGAACTCGGGACAAGGAGATTTGTTATTTAATTATGTGATATTTAAATAATAAATTTATTAGAATTTATTAATTAATTGTTAATTAATTAATTTTATATGATATGTATATATGTTTTGAGGTGGAATTAATTAGCTATTAAATTTTACAAGAGGTTGTAAAATTAGCTAAATGGGTTAATATTGACACATTGTATGTTGTTAAAATGGTCTTATGATTACTTAATAGTTAAGTAGTCATTGGTAGTTAATTTATATTATTTAAGTGTTAAATAATCAAATTAATATTTAATTATGTCAGATAATTAAATATAAGATTTATAAGCATTTGTGGGGCAAATGTCGAAAATCGAAATGGACCCGAAGGCACCATTTGGACAGATTTTTATACACTACTAATACACTCATTGTGAGTGGAAAAGGTAGGCATTTCCCACTAGCATTTGTATGTGAATTGTATACATTTGCATGCCTATATATACCTAAGTCATTCCATCATTTCTTAGGTTGGAAATTTGAAGAAAAATTGGTCTTTGTGTGCTTGTTGTGGATGGTTCATATACACCATCAAAAGACCATATTTTTCTTCTTATTTTGTTCATCCTTTTACAATAAACACATATAAAAGTAAACTAATAATATTATCAAGGTAATAATATTAATTAGTACATTAAATATACATATTACAAAGTTACTACTACTATTAACTAGTTATTAATTTTAGTAGTATTTTGGCCTTATCTTGGGTGCCACCTTAGGAGATTACCTATTTTGGTAATTTTGGTGTATTTGGAGGATCATCCACTTTCATATAGCTCAAGAACTACAAAGGTAGGAGACCTATGTAGTGCCCTTACTTGCTTTATACAATGTAAGGAACTTTTGTCTTAAGATGGTTTAATACCATCTTTTATACTTTTATTTGCATGCATGTAGATTTAGACCACTTTAAATTAATTTGTAATTTTAATATCATAAGATGAGTATTAATTTGGTCTAAATAACTAACAATTATAATTTATGGCTAAAGAGTTTGTCATAAAAATGATTTGAAACATTCGAAATGGTAAAAACCGATTACAAATAAGAAATGAAATAAAGAGGAAAGACGAGAACAAACACATTTGAGTCTGACCTGGACACCCACAAGAGGCGTGAGCCTCCAAGCATAGCAAGGAGCTCCTGTCTCAGGCGAAAACTCGGTTTTGGCTCGTCTAACCTATATTTGAATCGTGTTATGCATTGTTCATGCTTATAGACTCGTAAAAACAGTAAAGACATGAAATAAAGGAGTTGTTTACACCCTCAAACTTACGTGTATTGATGTTTGCGACGTAAACGACTTTAGAGACGGTTTTCTCATTGTGACTACTCGCGATCAAAGAAGTTTAAAAAGGTGCCTTAAAAAAGGATTTTGTTTTGAAAATGAGTTGAAAATATGTTAATTAAAACAAGTTGATTAATGTTGAGTTGGTCGAATGGGTCGGTCGAATGCACGGCGACGGTACCAAACAAAATGTGTAAGGCTTGTGTTTACGATCGGTAGGTCGTAAACACGTGTCGATTTTGTGACTTAGGAAGTCGGGTCTAGAAGTTTAAGGGAGAAGGAGGGGGCGGACTCTCGCGTGAACATTGTGTTGTGTGATGGTGGGTATTTATAGAGAAATGTAGGGTGGTAGGTCGGTTGAGTTTGCTTAGAGGCTAAGCAGACACCCTAAAGAGGCGCGAGCTACCTTGAGATACAAGTGGGTGTATTGTCCCTTTCAATTTGGACGTGGCCTTTGCTCCATCCATTATTTGGTTTGTGGTATTGAAATGAGATGTCGTGTAACAATATGGGCATCTAATAAGATGATTTTGGTGTTACTTGGGGTAGGTGTTTTGTGTGCTTGACTCGGGTTTGACCCGTGTGAGTCGGGATTTGAATTTCGAGTCGGTTTTTGGCTCGGTGTCGGTTTTGACTCTAATTAGGGTCATTTTAATGGAAATGACATGATAAAGACATTCATGGCATTATTTTCGACATTCGAGATTTCGTTTGACTCGGTTTGACTCAGGTTGACTCGAGTTGCGGGTTTCTGAGTCCGTTTTGGGTCCGAAGACGGTTTTGTCTATAATTAGGATCATTTTAATGGAAATGACATGATAAAGACATTCATGGACTTATTTTTGACATTCGGGATTTGGGTTGACTCGGGTTGACTCAGGTTGACTTGAGTTGCGGGTTTCTGAGTCGGTTTTGGGTCCGAAGACGGTTTTAACTCTAAATAGTGTTATTTTAATGCAAATGAAGTTAGAAAACTTTTGAAATCATTTTTCATATTCGAGTAGTGCATTAAAACGTCTCATGTATAGCCAATCCACGCACGTATATCAAAAACACGTTATAGTCCGATCATCATCGAGTGGTTTTTGGAAGGTGCAGATACTGGATATCTACACATAGTTCCCGTACCCAAGAAGGATGGGAGAATCCGTGTTTGTGTTGATTTCACAGACTTAAACAAAGCGAGTCCCAAGGATGACTTTCCTCTACCACATATCGACATATTGGTGGATAATACAGCGGATCACGCGTTTCTATCCTTCATGGATGGATGGATATGCAGGGTATAATCAGATCAAGATGGCCATAGAAGACATGCACAAAACCGCCTTCGTCACTAAATGGGGCACCTATTGCAACACGGTTATGCCGTTTGGGTTAATCAATGCTGGAGCTACATATCAACGCACCGCAACTATACTACTACATGACATGATGCATAAAGAAGTTGAGGTATAAGTAGATGATATGATTGTCAAGTCCAAATATAGAGAGGGGCACATTGCGAACCTTCGCAAATTCTTCTCAAGACTACGAAAGTACAACATGAGACTCAATCCATAGAAATTGTGCATTTGGGGTAACATCCGGCAAACGCCTAGGATATGTCGTTAGCCAACGAGGGATAGAAATAGACCCTTCCAAGATCAAACCTCTAATTGAAATGCCGCAACCTCAAACAGAGAAGGAGGTTAGAGGATTCTTGGGCTAGGTGCAGTACATAAGTCGATTCATATCGAAACTCACCATGATATGTGAACCTATCTTTAAAAAGCTAAAGAAAACGGATCACACCATGTGGGATGATGACTGTCAAAAGGCATTCGACCTAATCAAGGAGATACTAGCCAAACCACCAGTGCTCATGCCACCCCAACGAGATC